>NC_133666.1:677646561-677861593 GCF_037893015.1 Macrotis lagotis
TCTGGAATATAACTCCATGTGCAGACACTATATTTCCTTATAATAAGGCTGCCTATTCCAACACTAGGAAATTGCTGGACAAATATTTTAATCTAACAAGATGCTTTAAAGTACTTTCCTCAATAACAGGAAAGGGGCCTTTTGCTAAACATGGTTTAAAAGTATGTAACTGTAACCATTTGGGTTTTCAGAGTGGTTCAAAATTTGTTCAGCTCAACTTAAAACATCGATCTAATAATATTGACCTCACTCAGATAAATGGGACTCTAAACACTGATATGAAAGAACTAAATGACCTTCTTGAACAAAGGTAAAATTCCCAACAATGTTAAGAATAAATGTTATTCCCATTAAGTTTTAAAGGGAAACCTATCATAGCTGAAAATCTGAGAACTAGAGCCAACCATACTCAGAAACACATTCTGCCAAGGACTTGTTCTGCCTATTTTAGATGTAATTGTGTGTGTGTACACATGGACTACCTCAACCACAGAAGCTCTGAATGGACCTCAAACTATATTCAGTCCAAATCATCTCTGAATAATAATACCCTAAGACTGCTGTTGCATGTCATTACTGCTTGAAGAATACAGAAGAAATCTCAGAATTTGACAGTATCTCAAAATTCTTCTAATCAAATCAAACAGAGCTCAAAAAGAATCCTTTCTATAACACAATGATGTCAGAATCTGCCAGCATTAAGAAAAGAACACCACAAGTGTCATCCCAGAGGTCTGCAAAGCCCCTAGCCAGAACCCAATTAAAATATGATTGGGAGATGTAGAAAAAGATAATTTGAATTTGTGGTTTTCTAAATCAAATCTTTGGCCGCCAAAAACCATTTCTATTTGAGTCTGATGTCACTGAAATATGGGCATGAAGGGGTGGCAATAATTATAATAATGGCATCTGCTAGAAGTGCAAGAAAAGGTCAGAACCTGCCAAGTTTGACAAATTGAAATATTTTACCAGTCTTCTATTCTAAGGAGAGGACAGATGCTGGAGTCATGCTGACCACATCCTGGGAAGGGAAAAAGAGGCTCAAAGTCTTTCTGCCTCAAACAGAATGGGGCTTTTTTGGTTGTTCTCTTGATCCCTTTTCCTAATTTCTTGTTTTGTTTTGATTTTTGACTTGAGCCATTTAGGGGACCTTCCCATCTAAAATGCCTGTGCACCTCATTTACAGTTTCAAGTCTGATCTCAGGCTTCCCAGGTACATGACCTAGGCAAGTCATTCTACTTCTTTTATTTCTAAAAGTAATCTCCCAGATTACTGGTTCACTCTCTCCTCTCAAATAACCATTTGCAGTCATGTCATATAGTGTGAATGGAGTGCTGAAGTTAGAGTCAGAAATATCTGAGTTTGTATGACTCTGGACAAATAACAACCTCTATATGCCTCAGTTTCCTCATCTGCAACAAGTTCATAAAAAGAGAACCTACCTAAAATTGTGGTAAGGATAACTAAGATGATACTTGTAAAATGTTTTTCAAACCTTAAAAAAAACATAAATCCTAAGTGATATCAATATTTTCACCAGGTATTTACATACCATACCCAGAGAATGGTAAAATCCATAAGGGCACACGCAAGTTTTATTTGGTACTTCTCAGAGTAAGTACTTAATAGATGTGTGCAGTTCAGTTACCAATCAACTCACAAAAGGTTAAAAAGTGAAAAAGTCAAATAGGAAAATATACTAATTGTCCTTATGTTCGTGTATAATAAAGAGCATTTTTCTTCTGAACACAAACAACCAAGTTACTATATTTGAAAACTTTTCTTTAGTTGACCCTCACACATTATTTATTTTTAAACAAGACTTTGAATCACAAATTATGTTTACTGTCCATAACAAGTCTTAAAATAGGCTCACAGAGCAAGGATCAGTTTAGATAAAAAGATCTTCAAAAATAAAATGGGTGTGACCAAAGCTTTACACACTACCTTACAGAATAATGCTTAAAAATACAGAAGTGAATTGCCTAGAGGCATTTTTCTCCTCCAAAATATACCTCATAGCCCAGTACCTCCAGACTCTGGGATCTCATGGGTTCAATTTTTGTAAGTGGATCCTCCTTTTCCCGCAAAATTATAACATTTGGATTCAATTTGCCCCCACCCAAAATTATCTTCAGAAAAACCTAAGAATATAGAATGTATAAATTGTTCATAAATATTGAGATTAAAGATCACATTTAGAGTGGAGAAGGTTTAGCCAGTAAACCCTCTCATTTTACAGATAAGAAAACTGATACTCAGAAAATGACTTGGCAAGTAGTATTTGAGTTCACAGCTTCCTAGTAGAAAACTCAATCTCTCTGCACAAACCTCAGCCTTCTCGCAGCCTTCTCAGGGCCAAAAGATACCTAGATGGTATAGAAGTACTTGAAATAATCATGTATATGTTAAGTATAGAAAAGCCTTTATTTTTCCCCAGAATATAGAATGCATAAATAACCCACAGTAGTACCTAAACAATCTATAATACTCCTCTCTCTCAACTGAATCTCTCCTTACTCTGGAACCACAGAGATCTCCCAGAGTCACAGCAACAAAGGTTTGGACAGTCATAAGAAGGCAAATTCACTTGATATTTTTCAAAAAATTCAATAACATTTATTTAGGACTATTAACAGGTGCTCAGTGTACCAAATTCTGGGGATACGAATCATAAAAAGAAAGGTAAGTCCCTTCCCTCAAGGAGTTGTGTGGGAAAATCTGGAAAACAGTTAAGGAATTATGTTTCTGGAATCACACCAAATAGAGTAACTAACAGAATGGGGTTACCAAGAAAGGTTCTGAGGATTATGTTGTTTGGTCCTTTCAGTTGTCTTCAACCCTTTATGAACCTATTTGGGGTTTTCTGAGTAGAGATACTAGAGTGGTTTCCTATTTTCATCTCAGTTCATTTTACAGGTGAGGGAAAACAGGTCCATGTCACTTGCCCAGGGTCACCCAGCTAGTAAGTTTTGAGGTCAGCTTTAAACACACAAAGATGAGCCCAGTGTTCTACCTCCTTTATGCCACCTAGCTACCCATAAAGAAATGCTTAACAAGTTTATTGCTCCACCAACCAAGGGAAATGAGAAGATGCTAAGTATCAAAAGTTGAATCAAAGTACGTGATGATGATATTTCAGGGGATCATCTTATTCTGTGAAAGCACTATATTCTGTGATAGAGAAAAAGGAATTATCACCCCCCTCATCAACCCAAAAGTGTTCCACATAAACATTACAATATAATAATGATAATTTGAACTCTCTAGATTTAGAAAGATACTGCCTAACTGATGGTATTTGGAAAAGGCAAATTCCTAAGTCTTGTGACACCCATATTATGTCTTAGAACCCTATTTACTACTGCAAAAAGGGAAGGGAGATGGATTGAGAGCATCACACCATCACATATACTCTTAAGTGTCAAGGCCTGGATACAGACACACCAAAATGGCTCTGCTCACTACCATTTCTTACCCTAGGAGCTTACCAATTCTGGGGCTGAGGACATTGGGGATGACCAGGTGGTTCATAGAGGGGATAGTCAGAGTGCAACTCCACTGTCTCTTTTCTCAAACTTGATTTCAAATAAGGGAAAGTTCCAAATAAATGTTCACCAGTTAATCTGGGAAAACCCCTAAATCAACTTTCCAACCTTTTTCAAGCAGTCCCTTGGAACTGATTGACTTAAGGGTTCAGTGAATAACAACATAATGGGACCTTCTCTCAGAATGCCTAGATCTTATTAGCATCATGGCCATCTATAACAATATATTGAATACTCCAAAGAAATCATTAACTAGCAAAATGACAACAACATAGCATGGTTTTATTTTTAGGTTTTTTGCAAGGCAAATAGGGTTAAGTGGCTTGCCCAAGACCACACATCTAGGCTGGATTTGAACTCAGGTACTCCTGACTCCAGGGCCAGTGCTCTATCCACCTAGCCGCCCCTACATAGCATTTTTAAATACCCTTCAAATTCTAAAAACAGATTAACACTTATCAATCTAAAATTGATCTCTATTCTGTTCAAGATTGAAAATCTAAAAATTTTAGTGATATCACATCAACAGGGTATCACTGTGTTGGGAATCAAAGATTTCATCTACCTATTCAACATAATTGAAGTTAATCTTGGAGAAAGAAAAGAGAATAAAACTGGATTAATTAAATTAATTAAAATCAAACTTTTTTATCATGGATAATAAAAATAGTATTTATATAGTACTACAGGCTATTTTATTTAATCCTCAAAACAATTCCAAAAAGTAGGTAGCATTTTATAGAAAAGAGAGTGAAGTGTCTAAGGTAGATATCACATAAAATTTCACAAAACAAAACTACATATATTTAATTTTACAAGACTGTATATGTACAATCTTTACCAGATTGCTAGCTGCCATGAGGTTGGGGGAGGAAGAAAGGGTGGTAGAAAAATGTGGAAATCAAAATCTTGCAAACGGATGATGGTGGAAACTATCTTTGTGTGTAATTAAAAAATAATAACTTTTATTACTCATGTGTATATTTTAATGGAAGCTAAATGTATTTACTCATTAATGATCATTCTGTACATTTCTTTGCATATTTGTATTTTATATCATTCTTTTGTAAAAACTTATTTGGTCTAAACAGATTGTTATTCTGACAGTTTCTATTTCTAGTGGACATTAGTCATCAGAAATTAAAACGGGCTAATTGGCATGACTTAGGGAGGGTTCTGATATGCATTACAGGATAGGTTGGCTTTTCATCATTTTTAAGAAACTAAAGCAGTCTCACTAAATTCTCTAGACCAATGAGAGACATATTTCAAGCTTCTTCCACATCCCTGAGGATTTATCACTTAAATTTATATGAAACCCCTGAGGTCATGGGAGGCTATAAACATAATTTTATATGCTTCTTTAAGTGTTGCACATACTCCGGGACATTCCTTTGAGAATTTCATTATTTGATTAAGAATCAAGATGCTTCAACAGCAATGGTGGCATTTCACCAATCCTGGCTCTTCCGGAACCATGCCATCATCCTCCTGGACTTTTGATCTCTCATCCCAAACTACTGTGTGTGAGTAGGTATACTCTTTTCTTATTCTTCCCAAATCTCCTTAGTCTGCCACCCCTTCCCAGCACTGAGGAAGTGATCACCAAGAATCTCCCAAAACAGGATCCTAGATAGACCTGCTTCTAAGGTCCTAGATTAAATTGTCATCTCAAATAATGCACAACCCCAAAGCTCCAGTTAATCTCTGAACATTTATCTCCTCACTGCTCCCTTATGCAGAAGGTAGGAGAGTTGCCTCCTAACAGGACACTGTTTCTGAGGCCCACATCTATCTCCCCACAAAAAAAAAATACTTTATATTTACTTTATATATACTTATCTGGGCACCTGTGATACACTCCTGGAGGACAGGAACTGTTTGCTTTGTCTCTATATCTAATACAAGCACACAGAGTAATAGTTATTAAAAGATATATGCCTGAGCTTCATTCATTCAAGAACTCCACCAAAATCAGACCATTCTCTGAATTATTTTTATCAAACCTCTCCAAAATACATCTATTTTTAACTTTAGAAGTTTCTAAATATTTTGATTAAAAAAAAAACCAAACCAACCAACTCTAACAAATTACATTTAGGAAGCTAAAAAATAAAAAAATTGAAAAAAAATTGGGATGCCATTCCTATCCCTATTTACTTAATGAAAGAGATCTGGCACTGTCCCAAAAGACCAAACCATAGTGTACTGCAATAGATGGGAAAAAGCCCAAGTCTCAGGATTATGGCTCATTACCAAATAAAATGTGAAGACTGTTAACAGAAGTACCCCAGCTGATTTCCAATCACCACAACTGCATTGAGGCATTCAGTAAGATGGTATTTAGGAGATCACAATCTTCAAGGGAATATTTCAGGCTACATTATATAAGTTGGAGTGCACATCTGGGCCCTTTAGCTAAAAGGGGAAGTGAATTGCTTTGAAATGCTGCCACATTTGCATTTATTTTCCTAAAGGAAAAAAAAAACCATAGTAGATTGGTGGGATGAGAATTCTTTCTTCCCCCTTAAACTGCTCTCTGCTAAGGTCCCTAGACTACCCTTGAAATCTATCAAATTTAAAATAAAAACCTTAAAGGTAACAGAACTCAAAACAAAAGTGAACTTAAACCTATAAAACTCCTATGTGTTTAGATGCACTTTTATGTTAGAATCATGCAGCTGGCATTAGAAAAAGCCTCTATAAAGTCAACAAATAGACACATCCTGAAGAGAGATTTACAAATCACTTCTTATAGAATTTTAGAGTTAACCTGAAGTCCTTTATAATCCTCTGAACTTTACTGGATGCATTCAAAAGCATCTGTGACATAAAAAAGTTCAGAACCTCTGGTTTACAACTTGAAGGGATAGTAGAGATTTTCTAATTTGAAACTCTCACTTTAGAGAAGAGGAAACTAAGGACCCTATTAAGTAATTTGTCCAATAGAGACAGCTAGAAAGTGAAAGAGCCAAGGCTTTGAACACTAGTCCTTTGACCCCCAAAATCAGGCTCAGATGTGCACATTAAGTAATCATTATAAAATAATGTGAGTAAGAGAAAGCAAATTCCATTCTGGTCAGAATGTGATGCTTGAAAGTCTCACAAATATAAGGAGGATCAAAGAATATATCCCCAGTTTCTAAACTAGGTTATCATAAAGACTAAGGAATTTAATTTGACTTTTTTTTATTAAATGACATGGGGAGCTGGTAGTTGATGGGGGGAAGTAAAGAGCAGCAAGTGAAAACACAAAAGTATTCTAAAAAAGACAGAAGAAAGTCCTAATTAGGAGGCTAGATAAATGTCACAATGAAGGAAAATGGGAAAAGGCACAATTTGTATAGTGGAGCTGAGAAGAAAGCCATTGGATGTTCCCTCTGAAAAGAAAAAGAGTACTTGGTCTTATGGTCCAAAGTAACTGTAGCCTAAGGGAAAATTTAAGCAGCTATTAGTTGACCTGGTGATAAGAATGAAGAAAAACTGGTCAGAATGCATTTGCCTGAGGAGAGCTAGGTAGTGCAGTGGACAAAGTACCAGAGTGCTCAGAATCCAGAGGACCTGAGTTCAAATTTGACCTCAAACACATAATAATTACTTGGGCAAGTGCCTTGAAATACCCCCCCCCAAAAAATGCATTTGCCTGGGAATTGTAAATCTATCTAAAGAGTTTTAAATTAGAAAGGAGGGAGGTTTTTTTAATGCTACATATTATACATGCACATACATATGTGTATATATAAACACATATGCATATATATCATATTATGTATACATTGTTATTCTATCATTTGATTCATGTCTAAAACTTTGTGACCTTATTTGGAAATTTTTCTTGGCACAGATACAGGGTGATTTGCCATTTCCTTCTATAGCTCCTTTGATAGATGAGGAAAATGAGGCAAACAGGGTGAAGTGACTTGCCCAGGGTTACAAGCTAGTGTCTAAGGTCAAATTTGAACTCAGGGAGATGAGTTTTTCAGATTTCAAAACTAGTGCACTATGTCACCATTCAGCAGCCCAATGTATACACATACTTGCATACAAAATATATCACACATACATATCACATACATACATACATACACACACACACACACACACCTACTAGATATGTGAACTACTAGATATCATTTAAATATCAAAGGGATAAAATTCAAGAAAAAGGTTTTGGAAAGCTTCACAGAGGGCACTGGAGTGAGGAAGATCAATTGGACATCAGGAGATCAACTGTACTGTCAGGAGAACACACTACCAGATTACCTGACAAATTTCATTCTGAAGGAAGACTCCCAAGCCCAGCATCAAGGCCAGATGGAGCAGCCCTGAGGAGGATTTCAATATGCTGGATGATTCTCTCTGCCAAAAGCAGCTGATTTGTTTACCTGACTTGGTGATAATTTCATAATCAAAACATGAAAGAAAGAGATAAGCACCTATTCTGGATCTGATTCTCACCAACAAGGAGGAATTGGTTGCTAGACGGAAATGAAACAAACAAGATCTGCCAAAGGGGGGGGGGGGGGGGAGAAAATATGGAATGGCCTGGAAGTGTGTTTGGGACCATGTCACATGATTGAAAGACAAATGTTGAACAGATCAAACACCACCTCCCTCAATAAAAGGGAAGAAAATTCAGTCTGCAATCCAGGGAATCCATGGAGTTGGCTATTATTTCTGACAAAAATGTAAAATATCTTATGAGGATGATAAAAAATCTTAATGATCAGGAACAGGCTGAAATATAATTATCTCATTTCCACGAAGAAGTTTACTAGATAGGAAGAGCCACTAAATACTCTACTTTAGGGCAAGCATTTGACCAAGTATTTCATACTATGCTGCTGAAAAAAAAAACCCAATAAGTGGACATAGCACTATTTAAATGCTTGAAATCAAAAAAACTGTTTCATCATTCAAGATTGGCTTGAAATAAGAAGTTCTTCAATGGAATGCCATATCTGGCCCTGTTTACTTGACTTGGTGATAATTTCATAATCAAAACATGAAAGTACCGGCTTTATCAATGACTTTTCATTCTTACCAAATTTCTGGGTAACAAAGCTGTGAACAGTAGTTAACACTAGGTGACAGAATCAAGATACAAAATGATCATGACAGTCTGGAACACTGCGCAAGATCAAAATAAGATTACATTTTGTAAATGTAGTAAAGGAGTAAGGTTTTGCACTCAAGTCCAAAGAAGCAATTTCCCAAGTATAAATAATAAGGGAAATGTAGCGAGAGAATAATTGTAGGTGAAAATATCTAGAATTCTTAATGGAATACAATTTCAATGAAGGATTCATAAAACATTCAAAACATCTGGCTAAATCACTAAGAAAGGTCTACTGGGGGTGGGGGTGGGGCAGCTAGGTGGAGCAGTGGATAGAGTGCCGGCCCTGGAGTCAGGAGTACCTGAGTTCAAATTCGGCCTCAGGCAATTAATAATTACCTAGCTGTGTGACCTTGGGCAAGCCACTTAACACCCCCATTGCCTTGCAAAAAAAAAAAAAAAAGAAAGGTCTCTATCCAAGCTCAGGAGATCAATGTTGTTTTTTGATAAGGCCACATATAGAGCTGTAGATTCAGTTTAGGCTATATAAGGACACTGATGATAAGATGTAAAATGTCCAGAGGAAGGCTATTAGGGTAGTTAAGGGGCTCAAGATGATCTCATAAGAGGTTAGGACCTGGGGAGAAGCATGGAGAAAAGATTATATTGAATGGAATATTGTCCAACTTTAAAAGTCTATGTTCCTTACCAACATATTGTTATTAAAGAATGAAGACCATAATGAAACCATGAGGTTGATATTCATTCTCCTACTAAAGATAAAATATGGATCTTTAAAATGAGACTTCTTGTACTGTATTTTATTATAACATGTGATGGTGAAAAGTGCACCAGATCTGGAGTCGGAAGATTGGAATTCCAGCCTCAGTTCTGCCACTTACCTAGGGAACTCAAGGTAAGTTATTATCTATCAAATGTGGAGGCTAGAGAAGATGGCTACCTAGCGACCCCTAAGCCATAATTTTAATATTAACATTTGTCTGGGGTCGGCTAGGTGGCAGTGGATAGAGCACCGGCCCTGGAGTCAGGAGGACCTGAGTTCAAATCCAAGCCTCAGACACTTAATAATTACCTAGCTGTGTGGCCTTGGGCAAGCCACTTAACCCCATTGCCTTGCAAAATCTAAAAAAAACAAAACAAAACAAAAAAACCCCCACACATTTGTCTGATCTCTACAAATTAGCACTTACCACTTAAAGCAATTATTATTTCTATTGTGCATTCTGGCTCATTTGAGTAGTTTATGAAAAGCTGCATTTATATTATTGACTAATTCTTCAATATCTATAAACATCATATGAGAGTGGTAAGATCTATGAGAGCAAAGATTCATTAATAGTGAATAAAAACAGCTATTTTATTATAGATTTAAAAAAAGACTTCAGAAAGATTTTTATTAAAGACATATAAAACTCATTTTCTCAGAGGAATGTGCCATATGACAATATATTTTAAGAAAAAGTTTTGTTCCATGCAGTTAATTCTCATGAACTGGATATATCTTCCTACTTTAAAAATAATCTCCTCTAAATTCAAAGGCTGATAAAACACAAATCCTTATGATAATTAAGTTATATTTATAAATGTGTTATCAACACTGCTTTCACATCTGAACCAAAGTGACTAAGGTATAACAACTGTTCTTCAGAAAATATCCAATAAAATATTTCTTTAAATAGCCTAGAGCATCACCAGAAATAAATGACTCTATAATTCCCCTCAATATTTCTTCACTCCAGAAAAAGTTAGCCAGATTTTAAATAATTCAACAAATTTGACATTAATGTATTAATTTCAAAATGGGCTAACTTTAAAATCAAGGATTATTAGAGTATGAATATGAATTAGAGTAACACATCATTGACTTAAAACTAATCCCATAAAACACTAACTTCTGATGAGTAATGTAAATCAGGTAAAACAGGTAGGTGGCACAGTGGATAGAGCACCAGCTCTGGAGACAGGAGTACCTGACTTCAAATCTGGCCTCAGACATTTAATTACCTAGCTTGGGCAAGTCACTTAAACCTGTAGCCTTGGGAAAAAAAATGTACTGACATGTCTCATGAGTTTGAATAGAAGTCTATCATTTAAGAACATAACATTATGGTCTCACCAGAAAAAAAAAGTCATCAAAGAAATGAAGAAAAAGAAAGAAAATGGCTTCGCAAATGACTGATAACACATGGACTCCATATAGCTCCACTCTCACCAACTCAGGGAAAAAGGAGGAGGCACTCATGACATGGAGAACTTGTGACAAGACACAAGCAAGTGTATCAAGTCAACAAATGTATGATCTATGAACAGTGATTCATCCCATAAAATAAGAGATCTAAAATACTAGTACAAATCAAAAGTGGTATCTAAAAAAAAACTGTAATCCTTTTGAATGAAAATTTTAAAAAACTCCTATATAAGCTTAGAAATTGAAACTGGGTCGCTATGGCAATTCCATGATGAGTCATCATTAGAACAACCAACAGTTGTTTCTATGGCAATCAAAGGTGGTTTCACTAAAATGTAAAAAGTAACCAAAATACTCATTACTTTCTCAACAGCAGCACGTAAAAACATGTGTCTTGTAAAAAAAAAAAAAGAGTCATTTGGAAACTAGGGAAAAACATATTGTTCCCAGAATTGCATGGCCCAATGAACTGCAATTTAGACTTTGGTTTCCACTCACTCCCCTTCAAGAACAAAGGCAATAGCTCACACTCCCAAACCTCAATCCAAAGAAAGCAGATACCTTTCCTCTAGCTTGCAAATCAAGATCTATTTGGATTTCTCATTTACTTCAAAACTGTGTTAACATTCATTCAAGATCAGTGAACCCCTAAACTACCAACTATCAAAAGCAAACTATCAAGTATCAAAAGCAAAGAGTCTTTGCAAACAACAACATTAACATCATTTTACCTGTTCTTCTTTTGGAATGAAAAAAATTCAGTCTGACATTTTGTAGTTTCTCCACATTTTTAATCAATCTACTAACACCTTCAACTTGATTATATAGTATCATAGCTATCAACTAAATAGCCCTTCCATTGCAAAAGTAACTTCTGGCAAAGATCTATTCCCTTTACAATTACAAAAGGTCAGAAGCTCCTTTGGAATTTTTATTTATGATAACAGTATTTAAGGTTCGCATGCAAACCATTTTTCTCCAAACTCTAACAGTCAAATGCTGTTTCAAATAATGGTTTTGTTATAAGCAGACAGTGGGAGGTAGGGGTAGGGGTGTCAGTGTCAGGACAAGACCTTGAAAAAAATTCTTCAACAGGCTAAAAATTAAGGAGTTTAATTTACAACAGTTTCAATAACCCTAAGATTTCTATACTAATAGTAAGTTAGTGCTGAGTAGAAAGTTTTCACACTTTTTAAAATCAATAAGTCTGCATAAATAATAACAACCAAATATGATATATTATTTCCAATGTGTTTGTTGCCACGGAGACAACCAAAAACTAAACTCTTGGATCCTCTGACTCATACTATTATGCAATGGCTATTCTTACAATCAAGATCAATTTAAAAATCAGTAAAATCACTTGTAAAAAATATAAAATATAAAGTTACAAATAACTTTTTATTTAAGGGTACACATGAAAAACTCATATTAGCAAAATCATACTACCTCAGATCACCTGACACCTATCTGAAAGATGTTAACACTAGTAATACCTAGTCTTTAGCCATGTCTGTTCCTTCTTCTTCCATTTTTAATCTTCTGTAGATGAAGGAAAAACCTTTCACCTCCAACAATTCATTCTAAGCCTCCTCTCTGATGAAGAATGGCCTAAAGAGTTCTATACCCAAAACTATTACTATTTAATTGTGTGAATGCTGAAGTGTTTGTATATTTTAAAACTTGGATGTAAAAAATACCTGAAAAAAAGTAGAAAAACCTGAGCATATATATATAGAAAAATTATCTGAAGGAATACCAGTTGGTGAAAGAACACCAATAACCAGCTACTGGCCCCATACCTATTTTCATCAATTAAAAAAAAATCTAAAGTGTGATCTATGCATAAATTGATTAAAAAATTAAAAAAGGGGAAAAGCACACCTTCAAAAGCAATATTATACATCACCTTTCAAGAAAGCAATTTGGAATTATGTACAAAGGGCAATAAAACTGCCTATCCTTTGATCCAGCAATACCACTACTGGGTGTAAAATCCAACATGTACAAAAATATTCAAAGCAGGTTTTTCGTAGTGGCAAAGAATTGGAAATTGAGGGGATCCCCATCAATTGGGAAATGGCTGAACAAATTGTGGTATATGTATATGATGGACTATTGTTCTAAAGAAATCTTGAAGGGGTAGACTTCAAAAAAAGCCTGGAAAGGTGTACAGTAACTGATGCTGGGTGGAATGAGCAGAACCAGAAGAACACTATACATAGTAACCATTAACCATGATGGACTTGTTCATATCAGCAGCACAATAATCAAAAACAATTGTAAAGACTTATCATAAGTATCACATTCAGAGAATGAACTGCAGAGTTCAAATGAAGACCAAACTTAATATCTTTAATTTTTAAAAGTTGTCTTGAGCAGATAGGTGGTGCAGTGGATAGAACCTGGAGTCAGGAAGACCTGAGTTCAAATCCAGCCTCAGACACTTAATAGTAAGGTCACACACCTAGCTGTTGAGCAAGTCACTTAAATCCATTGCCTTGCAACACCCCCCCCCCCAAAAGGTTATCATATGTATTATGTCACTTTTTTTCTCTCTGTTTTCTTGCTTCCATCAGAACCTCTGATATGTGGCAACAAGGCAAGAAAGTCACAGGCTCTTCCATGTTGGAATCATGGACTCCTAAATGCTCACGTTCTTAAGGACTTCCTGAAGGATTTCGGATCCCCTCATAGACTCAAGGCTCTTAATTCAAAACAATGGAAGAAGCTGTCAAACTCAGAAGCTGAAGAACAAGTTCACATCAACAAAAAAACATCAAGTTGAGATGAATTAGAGAAGGTAACATTATAACCAGAGCATGTGTATTTATGATTAAAATATGGAGCTAAGGAAATAGTAAAAAGTTAATGAAGATAAGTACAAATATTCATCTCAAGCTTATTTCTTTCTATTTTTTTTTAAGGTTTTTGCAAGGCAAATGGGGTTAAGTGGCTTGCCCAAGGCCACACAGCTAGGTAATTATTAAGTGTCTGAGACCGATTTGAACCCAGGTACTCCTGACTCCAGGGCCGGTGCTTTATCCACTGCACCACCTAGCTGCCCCAAAAGCTTATTTCTTTCAAAGAAATTCTTTTCTAAAGAGTTATGATTTGATATTTTGTTTGCTTGAATTTAGCTAGTTAAGTAAAAGATATATATACATTGATTTATATCACATCATATCCTCTTCTCATCAACTGCCTTTCTACTACTTAGAGACCTTGCCCCAAGGACTAACTCTTTAATCTTTAAAAATCTTTTATCTTTGTAAATTTCTCTCTTTGGATCCACTATTTCAGGCTAGTCCCAACTAGACTTTATTTTGCTACTGTATTTACCAGATCTGTCTCATGCTGCCTCTAATAAGAGAAATTCTCAGAAAACAAGAAGTTTACTTTAGCCACATCAAAGAGGATATTCAGCTCTAGTAGGTGACTCTCCAGCCCTATCTCCTGGTGGAAAGAGGCCCTGTCCTGGGACATCAGTTAAGTCTTCAAGGGCCCTAAACTCTCCCCAGGCTGGTTCTCTATACCATCATGTGAAAAGAAAAGCTCATGTTTGATCCACCAGAAAGCAGAGCAAGGCTGCTAAAGTCTTAAAACCTTGGAGCAATCAAATCTAAAGGAAGGAAGAGGGTTATAGAAAAAAAAGGCAGGGGGGGGGGGGGGGGAGAGAAGTATTACCCAGAGCTAACTTTACAAACATACCAATAATACCAATACCCCAACACTCCCAGTTCTCTGGTTCTGGTAACCTTAATCAAACTACTTGGATCCCAAAGGAGATAGATCTCCCACAAATTCAGGGAAATAGTGAACTAAATACTAAAATGGAATTCAGAGCATTCAGGATTCTATTAGTTATCTAACCTCACTGATAAAACAGTTTTTGGTAATATTGGCCTTTAGTAAGTGCATAATAAATGTTTGTTGGTTGATTTTGATAAAAGTTGAGCAATACTGATAGGCTTTTCTGATGAAACATTTGGCAGGCCATTTAAGTTTCTAATTTAATGTAATTTCCTTTTTATGGGCCCAGAGATGTGCACTGAATGAAACTAAATCTAAAGTAATGTGTAAACACACATATATACAAATCAAATATGAAACAAAGATAATTTGAGAGCTGGGATTGACTTATTGATTTATCTAAAAAGTATTCCACTAGTTCAAGTCATCTCAATAAAAGTGAAATAAGCACTTTAAGTTCAAGATTTACCACCAGTGACAACTTTTTCCCATGTCTAACCATGCTTTTAAAAAGCCCAGGTATTTGTGGTTCAAAGCAATAGACACAGAAAGAGTTTTCCCTGAAATGCCATCAACCACTTGCCCTATCCAATGTTTACAACAAAACATGTTTTTTATCCCTAGCTTCACTTTATGTTGACCCAGCAATATTTACAGTTCAGCACACTAGGTACTTTCTGATGTTTTCTAGAAATTCAGCCCTCAGCAAATAGCTTCCTCTTTATGACATCGTCATTTCTTTCATGACATAAGTACTAGACTTGTGAGAACAGGATATTGAAAAGTTGTAAAAGACTCTCTAACCTCGCATTTCTCTTCCAAATGAACCCATGACAGAAAAACTATTTAATATACAACATTACCTATATTACATCCAGCTCTGATGCTAACTCTAAAATCATATTCCCATAATTTCTCACTTTTCCCCCCTAGAGATTTAGAAAAGAAAGACAAAAAGAACTCAACCATTAGAGTGATGGGAGACAGCTCAGTAAAATATAACAGGAAATGGGAGTCTAGTTGGGCAAGACTTGAAAACTGTCTAAAGAGGAATTATGTAAAATAAGGCAAGAAGGGCAGTTTACAACAGGATAAGGAGTTTGCACTTTTTCAACAAGCAAGGCATGGCTGCTGAAGGCTATTCATCAGAGAAGGGAAGTGGCCTGCATCAGTCCTCTATAGAGATTCTTGGCAAGTAAAGAAAAGATGGATTAGAAAGGGAAGAGAGAGGAAGCAGGAAGACAAGTAGGAGCTTGGAAAAGTCCTTGCAAGGATTGAGAACCTGACCTAAGGCAATAACCTTATGAATGAAGAGAATGGGAATAGATGCCAGAGATGTGGAGAGATTCTCCAAAGTTTTGCCAATAGCTTGGACAAGATGGGAAAAGGAAGAGTCAAAGATGATTCACATAAAGAACTTAAGTAATTAGTCTTGACAAAAATCAAGCAAGTTTTAAGGGTAATGAATAAGCTTCATTTTAGTACCAGGCAGTTGGTGATGTGGAAGTAGAATTGATTAAGAACAGCTCAAAAGATTTTGGGGGTCATTTTTTGCAAGATGATAACCAAACTCTTGGCAGAATGTAGAGAGAATTGGGTCCAGTACTGAGCCCTAAGGCATACTCATACTTAGGAGGTGAACAGGAGATAAGAAATCAATCAATCAGCATTTATTAAATGCTTATTCTAGGTCAAGTTAAGTCAGGTTGAGTACTGGGAATACAAAGATAGGTTTAAACCAGGCCCAGAACTGAAGAAACTTCTGTTATCCTGGAGAAAGCATTATGTAAATAATAAGTTACATATAAGATACAGGCATTTCTCAGATATATTTGGGATTTGGTTCTAAGCCATCTAAATAAGTGAACACTGCAATAAAGCAAATCACAAAAAATTTTTTGTCTCCCAATATATATAAAAATGTTTACACTGTAGTATTAAATGTGCAATAGCATTGTCTAAAAGAAAAATGGAAATATCTTAATCAAAAAATGTTTTATTGTTAAAAAAAAATGCTATCACCTGAACCTTACTTTTTTTGCTGGAGGCTAGTCTTGCCTCAGTGTGCTCAGGGTGGTGGTCAATGAAGGTTGAAGAGGTTATGCTAATTTCTCAAAATAAAGGGAACTGACTGACTTTTCCTTTCTCTTGAACACTTAGAGGTCATTGTAGGATTATTAGTTGACCTAATTTCAAAATTGTTGTGTATCAGGGAATAGGGAGATCTGAGTAGAGGGAGAGAGATTGGGATGGTCTGCCAGTGGAGAAGTAAGAACACAATATATAATCTTTTATTTCCTATACAAGAATTACCAAAATGTGACAGAGACATGTTGGAAAAATGACTCCAATATACTTGCACAACAAACCTTCAATTTGAAGGAAAAAAAAAAACAAAAATCCACATTATCCATGAAGCACAATGAAGTAAAGCACAATGAAATGAGGTATGCCTATAGATGAAGAGGAGATGAAGGAAGGAAGGCTCTAACAGCAGTGGAAACTGAAAAGTAGTCAGGGGGGAAAAAAGAACAAGGGTACAATCTGGATCAAAAGGAGAGAATGTCTAATACAAGGAAGAACTTAACACTCAAAAACTGCAGAAATCAGAAGAGAAGGAATACTAAGAAAATGAACTGGATTGCAAATGGTTCTATTCTAACAACTTCCCTTTCATTTTTAGAATATATGTGTATTCAAGGAAAGAAAAATGAAAGAGGAAATTGCTTTCTGTCATTAATTCAAAAATAGAACATCAAGTTCAAGTATTAATGTACTTCATTAAAATAATTTATTGGCAAACTGCTAGATTCAATTGGCAGATGCCTTAATCTGTTCATTGGTTTTCAGTAAAATACACAACTCACATTTCTATTCATTTTAATACAAATATTGAGATAACTGAATATTAAGATAATGAAGTTAAAATACATTAAGACTGCAAATTAAAAGTCATCCAAAGTTAAGCTTTCTTAAGTCAGAATACTATATTCCAAGACATCTGACATCTAAGTCAAAGGAAGACAACTTCATCTTATTTTCTGACCTTTATCAATATGAACTGAGATGACTTTGTGCTTCATGTTCTTATACTTTGTACAATTTCATGAATATTTCACTTCAAAGTCACATTTTATACGATTTTATTTTTAATGTTTATCAATAAATTTCCTTTAGGGCCGGCTAGGTGGCATAGTGGATAAAGCACTGGCCTTGAGAGTCAGGAGTACCTGGGTTCAAATCTGGTCTCAGACATTAATAATTACCTAGCTGTGTGGCCTTGGGCAAGCCACTTAACCCCATTTGCCTTGCAAAAACCTTAAAAAAACAAAACAAAACAAAAACCTAAAAATACAAAACAAGACCCTAGTCTCATAAAGAACAATCTCTTTCTATAATACGCATATGTAGTGCTTGTCACTTACATCACACACACACACACACACACACACACACACACACACACTCTCTCTCACACTAATTAGAAGAGGTAAAAGCTTTATCGATTATTCTCCAAAATCAAGACTGGTCATGTCATTTCATCTCAAAACATCCTGCAGAGCCTCTAGTATGAATCACAGTGGCCATATCGCTTTCCAATGAAACATCGGCTTCACAATAGCTCCTTGGCTACCAAGGGCTGGAGAGGGAGGTTTGGGTCAGTCTATTTAGCTATTAACATGATTGTATAAACAAACCAAAGGAACCTGAGGAAGAAAATACAAAAAGAATTCTTATATTTTCCATACAATACTTATAATAAGGTCAAGAAAACTTAAGATTCAAATTTGACAAATGATCTATTTGCTACCCAATCCAAAAACTGGATTGCAAAGTAGATGGAAGAAATTCCTCACAGCAACTTTTCTCCCTCTCTAAGGTTTCTTCCCAGCCACTAAACTCTTTTCCTCTCCTCAGGTACTCGTGGGAAATAACCAAGCATGGCTTGGTGTGACAGCAGGTCAGAAAATCCCAAGAGCTCAGGATTTACCCAGCCAGCTCCCAGATGACCTGCTTGCAGCAGTGAGTTTAGAAAAGCTGCCTTGCACTCAAGGCATTTTTATCCCCAGAATGGCAAAGGTTAGACTTTAAAGATTGCAAAATTCAGTATGCATTTACCAAATGAGTTACTTGGGAAAAGAGATCATAATAATTATTTAATCTTGTGAAAACAAAGGATAGAAAACTGTGTTGCTCAGCTATTTAAATGAGAGATGCTCAATTACTGTGATATTAAACTAGGCAGACTTGATAAGTCTGCCTATTTAAGTCCCTCTAGTGTTCAATGAGCTAAATCAACACAGGCTATAAGCTACCTGTTAAAATACAGAATAGTTAACAAACTATCTCAGTTCCAAACAATCATAATGAATTTACTAACAAGACAGGTTTACACACAGACACACACACACACACACACACACACACACACACACACACACACAGACACACACATACACAAATTTATGTCTCTCAATAAATCATGTCATATAAAACAAATCTAAAATAAAGAATTAGGAACTTCATTGTTCTTCATTTTATAAAAATTATTTCAACTCAACTCAAAAAAAAATTAAGTGCATGCTATAAGCAAAGCAAAATTACATATACTCAGATTAATTCAATTTCCAGAGAAACATTCCCACCCAGACCTACTTGTTTTCGACAGTAATATTTCCCCCAAAAAAATTACATCTCATTTTTTGGTACTGTCTTTTCTATGTTCCCAAATGTCCATCATATCTGTCTCATTTTCTCCTGTTCCCCACTGTCAAGACTTCATGAACTCTCACCTGGATCCTTGTAATAGCATTTGAATTGATTTTCTTGCCTACAGTCCCCTCCACCAGTTTAGCCTCTAATCTGTGTCCAAAACAGTCATCCTAAAAGTCATTATCCTGATCACAGTATCACAAATGTTCTTTGGCTCCCCAGTACCTACTGAATCATCTCCACTGGAGAAGCAGTGTCTTCCCAATCTACCTGTTCCCCTTATTTCCCATGATTTGCCTTCATGCTCCCCACCAGTTAAAGACTGGCTGATCCCTGAGTAGTCCCCATTTTCCCATCTCCAATATTTCACCAGGAAAGCTTTTCTCCAGCAGCTACACTAGAGCTGAACTTTTAAGGATGGACAAATGAAATCTTTACCTTGAAACATTCTCTCTGATCCTCTCTGGCACGCAATCTTAAGTAATTTTTCTGTCTTCTGAATATGTTGGTTTGGATTAGCTATTTAATTTAAATAGCTAGAAACCTCAGTGAAAACAGGGATTACTATACTATTACTACAATAGTAGTCATTAAATAAATATAGTAGTCATTA
The DNA here is from genome assembly GCF_037893015.1 of Macrotis lagotis. Taxonomy (NCBI): domain Eukaryota; kingdom Metazoa; phylum Chordata; class Mammalia; order Peramelemorphia; family Peramelidae; genus Macrotis; species Macrotis lagotis. The sequence continues at coordinate 677,666,455 of NC_133666.1, forward strand.
AATAAATATTTGATGGATAAAAATGTTGAGGACAGTAGCAAACTAACAAAATATTCCTTTACTACAACATTCTCTACAGGCATTAACATTTAAGTGTCCTCAACAGAGGATATTTTTTAAAGGGTTGTTACATATACATGCAAATTGCTTTATAACAATATCTCAAAATTATTTTCAACCATGGTTTAAACAAAAGGTTTCTTTAATTTTATTAGAGAGTTAAAGGGTCATCTTGAACATGTTACTCAATTTTTTTTTCTACAGCACAACATTTAATTTAGGCATTTGACCCAGGAAAACTATTTCTAACTGCTAAGGTCCAAGAGTTGAAATCATTTATGATTAATTTTTCTGGCTGTCTGAATATGGGCATCTGTTCTGGATATTGCAAAGTGGAAACAATCCACAACATCAACACTACAGCTAAACTCAATCACAAAAGAGAAAAGAAAATGCTAACTTATTCTTGGTCAGGAAGGTCTGATTCACAAATGATGAAAGGGCAGGATTCTTCCTTCATTCTCTAGAAAGAATGACTGAATTACAAGTTTTGGGTGATATGAGTTGGAAGAACTAGAAAATTTCAGACAACTATTGGGGGATGAGAAGAAAGTGTGGAAAAATTGAGCTCTGCATGGTCTCTAAAATCTTCACTACTTAGAAGTCATCCACTGAATTTGCAAAAATAAATTTTCAACAATATTATCACTGTATTAAATATTTTCGAGTCAAAATCCACCAAAAGAAAGCTTTAAGTGTTTTTTTCTTAAAGACAACAAAACTAAGGAGGGGAAAGGGAAGCCATCTGAGATGTCACTGAAAGCACTTATCCAAATTGTATTTTCTCTCATCTCATTATGTAGTCTGTAACCATGCTATTGAAAACAGAATGTAATTCATTCAGAACTCCAGGGTAAAAGACTCAAAGCTCAATGGAAGCTATCTATCAATCTGACTTTAGAAAACTCTCTTAGAGACCTCAGTCAAATAATATAGAAATATAAACATGGGCGCAGGATTGGCAATTTTCTAACATATGTAGGACAGTCAAGGTGATTCAATTCATGATGTATTTATAAGTTCATAGGACCCTTGTCTCATAAATAATGTCAAGTATTATTTGACATTACATGACATGGCACAGGCGGGCCACTGGGGTGCCATCCAATAAAACGAAAATTAGGGGATGCACGCAATAATTAATAATTTAATTTAATTTCCTTTTCATAGTCATCTGATACATAACTAAAAATTGAATAAGCACACAGACTTCACCCCAACTACAAATTCCTTAAGTCTACTGCTGTTCAGCAAGCATTAACCAATGGTCTATTCTGTGCCTACAGAATTTGGCTTATTTTAAGGACAGGAGATAAAAAAATGAAAGAAGACACACAACCACCCATGTCATCACCACAAAAACAAGATGCTTAGATTCCTAATGTATTGTTTTAGTTTTTTGAGGCTTCAAAGACAGACTCTTAAGAAGTTATAATTACTGAAAAAGAACAGTGTGACACATGAACTGTTTTCATAAAAACAGCAGTGAAACAGATATCAGTGAATCTCTGATCTCCAGTCCAAGCTTGGCATCTTGGGCCCTTAAATCATCCCAAAGTGGTCCACCTAGAATCGGGGTCATGCTGCAGGAACCATCTCGGCTCTCTCCTGAATCATCTGGCACCTGAAATCTCACTCATCCTACCAGTAGCCTGCTTACCCATTCCATCATCTATTTCTTCACTGCTGGAAAACCTAGTCTTCAGATTCCTCAGACACCACACTATCCCAAGGTCAAAATCACACAGCATCACATTTACTATTTGCTCAACAATTTGTGAGTAAATGACAAATGTCAAACAAGACGATGCTTAACTCTTAGAATTCCATTCACATGACGATGAATAAATCAGAAAAGACATCTACTATCCTGGTCTACATTTTTCTCACTGTAAAAGCTGAACAACTTCTGAACATAAATGAAATGCAAGGAGGAACTAAAGTACTCTTCCTTTTTTAACATCTATTGAAAATAATATATCTTATTTCCTGGGACAAGGTTAATGTTTGGAGGGTGGAGGTGCGTGAGATGAGAAGTATGCTATCTTGTAGAAGACACACTCATTCTAACTTCTTGCCCAAGGGATAATAGCCTGCTTAGCCAAACTGCCTCATCGACTGTAGTACAAATGAAGCCATTATCTATCTTGCACATTATATTTAACAAGGCAAACCACCTCACCAAGAGATGCCCAAGAACATAGGACCTTCATTTTAACATATACAGCCAAAAAAAAAGTTTATTAGAAACAATATTTTTCTCCAATTTTAGATCATTATTTTTTATTATAGCAAGTCAGCTCTGCTATATAATTATTAAGGACAAAATATTTTCCCCTACAATGCATTATTGTATTAATGTTATGTTGTCACAGCTAACAAAAATTATGAACTAATTGAATGTTTATTTGGTTATTGCAGAACTCCTTTAGAAGTTCAACCCTAAATGAGGCTCAAGAGGGTAAAAAAGCTGTATTCTATTGGACTCATTGCCAAATTACAATTTAAGTCATGATCAAGAGAGTTGAATTAACATAAGGAGTTCATTTTATAAATATCATGTTTATAAGACACAAGTATGTGTGGGAAAGCATTCAAAAACATTGAAGTAGCAAGAGCTTCAGACTGATAAAATTTCCCAGCACTTACATAAAGAGTGATATTACAATGCAGTCCCCAGACAGAAGCAACAGAATTAAATTTCATTGTTTTGAAGTGGTAAAAATTTTATCCTGATTAAAACCTCATTCCAACCGTTTCCTTTAAAGCTTCCTATTTCCAATAAGAACCATAAAGCTTCTAGTTATGCAGGAGGTTCATCATTTTCACTTTCTATGGATATAGAGAAAATCTCTATGACCAAATTACTAGTAAAGATTTAAAATTTTCTTCTGGGGCGGCTGGGTGGCGTAGTGGATAAAGCACAGGCCCTGGAGTCAGGAGTACCTGGGTTCAAATACGGTCTCAGACACTTAATAATTACCTAGCTGTGTGGCCTTGGGCAAGCCACTTAACCCCATTTGCCTTGCAAAAAAAACCTAAAAAAATAAAAAATAAAAAAATAAAAAACATAAAATTTTCTTCTTAGATAACTTAGCCATCACATTCCAAATCATGCTGCGATGTACTTCTGGAATAAGTGACCAGGACCTTATGAATAACAAAACAAAATACAATGACTAAAACCATTTTAATACTGGCTGAACTAACAAGAAAAAAAGTTCTAAACTTGAAAATTACTTCAGAAATACATAGTTTATGTAATTAAATGCTAATTCTATTATTGCTAAAGGCCAGTATTGAAAGAGGACATACTCATGCCAAGTTTTCAATCATAAAATGTCTTTCTATCATATTAGGTCACCCTCCTCTGTAGTCATTTGATCTCTGCCTGCTCTGGAAACACAGAATCAATTTATTATATAAAACTACCTGTTGCCAAAAGTATTCCAATAGCAATGACTATCTAGTAATGTATACTATTCACAAATAAAAGTGTTCATATTCAGTAATTTAGGAAGATTTTTTTTTAATTAGTAAGTATCAAGTGACTGAGGTCATATTTGAACTCAGGTCCTCCTGACTCCAGGGTCAGTGCTCTATTCACTAAACCATCTAACTGTCCCTCAAAAAATTTTTGAAAGAGAAAACACTGAGTATAAAGCTGACCTCAAAACAAAGAATGTCTAGTGTGATCCTGGGCAAGTAACTAAATCTCTCGCTACACTAAGCAACAGAAAACGAGTTTATCAGTAGAGTTTTCTTTTCTGAAGTTCTCTGCACAAAAGACATTACAGGTCACAGTGCTGGACTGGGAGTCCAGGTTCAGAGCTAACACTTGAGTTCACTAATACAGTTGTGGCAGCCCCTGATAGGTCATTACTATGGGTTTCCCTTCATTTATCCAGTAAGTATGGATTTGTACAATCTCCAAACCCATAACCCTAAATATTTCTAACATGTTACCTATTTTTGGAAACTGCATGGTATCATCATTCACTGGGTGGCAGCACAACCTAACTGTAACCAACTTAAAATTAATTTTAAACAAGCAAAACTCTAAGCCTCCACTGTTATTTTGTAGCCCCCCAAGCTGCTAAAGTAATGTTAAGCATCTGTTTCGGTGGGAATCCTAAATGATGAACTAAAAGGGAACCTGAAGACCACCAGTCCAAGTGTCTTCCTGCACATGAGGAACTGAGGTCCAGCAGTGCTCTCCCACAGCTCCTTCTCATGGGCAGAGACACAAAAGCCAGACTATATCCTGGGATTCCAATCAAAGAATGAATACATACATACATACATACATACATACATACATACATACATACTGCCACTCCAATGTTCAAGAGAATTTGAATGTGATGAATTCTAAAACTAGACTGAATATATTTGATGATTTTTCAGTTCTCAAGAGCTTAAGATACACAAATAAAAAGTAATTGCTTTAGAACATCATACAAATGGCTGAATTGGCAATAACCATATAAGTACAAATGAGAGGAGGAGGAGTAAAGTAATAAAGAATGGTTACTGAATACACAACAGCAGCTCTGATAGTTACTGCCCTATTATTTAAAAGGGAGAAAATTCTCTATAATTATAAAATATAAGTAAACACTGACATATTTTTATAGAAAGTGCTAATAATTATACCTTAGAATTAGAGACAAACACATTTCAACATAAGCAAACATTTTTTTCAGAATATGGAAAAACTGACATCTGATTTTGAAGATAATAAAAAAAACTTTCCAAGGTGGAAAGAGTCCTATCTTTATTTTGGGATATTTTCTTAAAATGTTATGTAATAATACAACTAGAACAAGTGGAATTATAAATAGATTTAACAGAATTTTTTGTTAAGAGGTCTTTAACTTGTAGAATGCTAAATAACAATTTATTTTATTTAGAATTAAGAGAGAAATGATTATTAGACAATTCTCATAGCCAAATTAACTTCAACAGTAAATGCTTAATGCTGGTAAGTTTTGAGAATGTTGAAAGCTAGTGACAATGGGTGGCCCTTTAGAAAAAAAGTTGTCTAAAATATTAGAGACTCAAATACTCAATTAAAAGTAAAAATAGTTTTCTATTAAAAATCAGTTCTAGGGATGGCAAGGGAGCACAAAGGGAAAAGCAACAGCCCTGAGTCAAGAGTACCTGAGTTCAAATTCAGCCTCAGACACTTAATAAATATCTAGCTGTATGACCTTGGGCAAGTCACTTAACCTGGACCTGGAAGACCTGAATCCAAATCCTGTTCAGAGGATCTGAGTTCAAATGTGGCCTCAGACACTTAATAACTGCCTAGCTGAGGGGCAGCTAGATGGCGCAGTGAATAGAGTACCAGCTTTGGAGTCAGGAGTCCCTGGGTTCAAATTCAACCTCAGACACTTAATAATTACCTAGCTGTGTGGCCTTGGGCAAGCCACTTAACCCATTGCCTTGAAAAATCTAAAAGAAAATAAAAAATTGCCTAGCTGTGTAACCTTGGGCTAGTCACTTAAACCCATCACCTGCCCCCCCCCAAAAAAATCAGTTCTAAAAAAAAAGTTCTCTAATTTAAAGCTAGAAGAGAACATCTAGTCCAAGGACCATATTCTGAGGGTGGCTTAGGAGATAGATAGCTGGGTCCAGAGTTATGATGACCCAATTCAATCTCAGATACTTAAAAGCATGTAATCTCTAAGCTTTCCCACCTTTGTAACAGGAAGTATGAGATGAGATAATATTTGTAGAGTGCTTAGTTAGCCCTGGACTAGAACCATACCAGGTGCTTATGGAGGATTACCCCTCCCCCATGTCCATGTTCATTCTTCCTCAGTGAATAAAGAAGGTGAAACCCAGAGAGAAGCAGGATTTGGCCCCTGACTGCACAGCTATTAAATAAGGGCTAGGGAGGCTTTGATTCCCATATCAGCACTCCTGTACCCTGACGGAATAAAGACCCTCCTACTTATACCATGACCTTAAGATGAAAGTTGACAGGGATAAATGGCTAAGAAAAGAAGCCTCCTAAGTACAAGATAGGGAGGTAAGACAAGAGTACAGACATATTAGTTTACAGCCCCTGTGATGCAACCAAGAAAAATCAATGAGCACCAAGGTTCTGTTAAGAGAAGAACGACCTCAGGAATGATGGAGTCCTGGCCCTTCTGTCAAGACCAGAACATATGCAGAATCCTATGTTCAATTGTAACAGCTATATTTTAAGAAGGAAATCAGGGGGTGGTTAGATGATGGCAGTGGATAGAATACTGGCCCTGGAGTCAGGAGTACCTGAGTTCAAATCCAGCCTCAGACACTTACTAATGACCTAGCTGTGTGGCCCTGGGCAAGCCACTTAACTCCATTTGCCTTGCAAAAACTAAAAAAAAAAGAAAAAAAATCAAAGAGTTGGAGACTGTCCAGGGGAATGCTACTAGGATCTTAAGGGAAGATAAGGATCTATTGAAAGAAATGGGGATGTTTAACCTGAAGTATGAAAAACTGTCATATGAAAGGACTAGTAGGTATACTTGGGCCTCCAGGACAGCACAGGGGTCAATCTGGGCTGGAGGGTAGGCAACAAGCCAGCACAAGAGCCTTCCCCAAGTGGAATGGGGTATAGGGTCCTCACCATCCCCACAAAACATTCAAAAAATCTTTAAAATTTGAAACCCAAAATATTTCACATAGACTATATGGTCATCTTTTTTTGTTGCTGGGTTTTTTTTTAGGTTTTTTGCAAGGCAAATGGGGTTAAGTGGCTTGCCCAGGGCCACACAGCTAGGTCATTATTAAGTGTCTGAGCCCGGATTTGAACCCAGGTACTCCTGACTCCAAGGCTGGTGCTTTATCCACTATGCCACCTAGCTGCCCCTGGTCATCTTTCTAAGTTAAGCATCAGCCCCTCCTTCCATGAGTCTCCTCTGTTAAATGTGGAAATTGGAGGAAACTAAGGAAATATTTTCAGACCTAGCTAATGGAGGAATTCATTTTTGATTGCCTCTGAATTTCTTTTTTTGCATTCTTTATTACAGAATCCCTAATAAAAGAAGACAACAGCACACATAAAGTTCAGGGGGGAAAGTGGAAGAGATTCTGATTCTGACACCCCTTAGCAGAACACTAGACTTTTCCTAGCCTCTTTTTTACATCACTAAATCAGAAAAGACAACATTTGCACTGAGCCCTCATTAATCATCATGGGCCTCTCTGTCTAAGAAGTTGGATTGCACTGTGAGATTCAAGCCAGGCCTCTGACCCTCTGCCCAACTGCAACTTGGGAAGGCTCTGCAGTTCTTGTCCAAGGGACTGAACTTTACCACTTGGAGTAGTTCCTGGACCACAAGGTCTCAACACTGGACTAAAAAACAATCAGAAAAGTTCCACACCGATGACCAGGGAGTGAAGACTGCCCAGGCTTTAGAAGTCTGCAGTCTTATCAACTTTAAGGTTTCTTGTATGACAGAGGCCAAGAAGAGATGAGTGACAGTGACCAGCCTCCCTACACAGAACCAGAGTGCCAAATATATGGACAAACTGTTTGAATTATTAGCAATGCTAGTTTAAAATTACTATCATTAAAATTAGTTTTGACAATCATTAAATCATTTTGAATATGGAAATTAACATAGTTTTAAGGTCTTTTTGAAAGGTTCACTACTTCACAGTGATTCATAAAATCAAAAATCCTGACATTATTCATGCAAATTTTCTTCAAACTAATTTGCATTTATTTAACACATTTAAGTCACTTTGACTATCAGAGATAATGTCTAAACATACCCAACAAAGAGCAAAATAAACAAATAAATAAATGGATGAATGGATAGATAAGATGATAGATAAATAAATGAGTGGATAAATGTAGTTTGCTGGTTTGATTTCCTCATTTTCCCCTCAAGCAGCATTTTAAGAAATACAGTCTTTTAATGATTATTTAATTTTCATGTAACTAGAATCTAAATCCTTTACATACCACACAGCAAGCTCACTATAAATGATCTCATTTTTCATAGGAAAAAAACTAATTACATGGTTCAATAAGTTGCCTGTGGTAAAACAACGATTTTATTTACATTCAAAAGGTGGACCATAGCTTGGTCTAGACACTCTAGCTAATTCCAAGCACATTTAGCTTTAGAGTTCTCTCTAATTCATTAGTTGTACTTCTTTCTTGCCTATAGAAGAAAAATTCTCTTCATTATGATCCTGCCAAGATTTCGTAATTCAAGTTTATTACTTATCAAATTCTTTATATTGACTTTCTTTGAAGCACATAATTACATATTAAATCTAATCTTATTTCAGTAACTGTACATTAGAATCATTTAGATAATAGACAATGGAAGCTATCACTGTTTTACAAATGAGCAAATTCATTTTTTTCAAAAATGAGAACTGTAAAATAAAGCAACAGATACTGCAATTATCAGATACATCAAAAAATATCAAAGTCCTAAATGATTTAAAACCTAAATTTTAGAAACTTTGCAACATCAAAACAGACTTTTGGATTTTTTTTAATTACCTTGAGTACTAGTTTTTAATGACAATTTTTTTTAGAATAATGATTTACAAGGGTATCTTAAGTCTGCAAACATGAAAGGTGCATTTTGGTAACAAAGTAAATTCTGATTTTATCACAAAGCAATGAAATCTACAAAATATTGTGAAATAGATGTGGGTGTGTGAAATGTTACAGATCAGTGATGCATAGTATTATACAATTTACAAGTAATTTTTTAAAGATTCTTACACATTTCCCTGTTTGAGGAATACTAAACAGATTCACATGATGAAAAAAAGTGCTACTCCTGTTTCCAATTTAACCAGGGAATTCATTTCAATGAATCATACATTGGCCATACTAATGAAAGAAAAGAAAAAACCTAATGGGAAGAAAGGAAAGCAGGAGGCAAATTTCCTCTTTTAAAAGAAATTAAACTAAAATAAATGACATTTTGCCAATGGTTCTACTCCTGTCAATATTATGGATAAAAAGATTGTCATTTTTACAGGAAGCAATTTTTTTAAAAACTCAAATGAGAACAGGGTTTCATTTAATAAGGATATTGTAAAGAGTTCATGTCATTCAGTCTAAGGAAATTACAGAACACTAACTAACATCCCCCAGCATACACCTCATAGTGCCATTTACCTAAAGATTGTGGAGATTACCTGTAGTTACAGATAATCCATAGTCACCTTTACTCTTACACTAAATGTAAGGGATTGAACCGGTTGGGTTATTTTTTTTCCTTTACCATTTTAATATGCAAGTTTACCTTTTCTAAATTCTCCATTTTGTTTGTTTTGTCCATTGCTCTTGCTTTTAAATCCCTTTCTTGACTGAAAATGTGTTCTCAGGTCTTATGAAACTGATTCATGAAGCAGATGGTTCAAGCTAGTTTTTTAATAGGCTTGAAATAAAATTCTTTCTTGCCAAAATGCAATGCTATCCAAATAAAGCTGCTTCAAACTCATGGCTGGACAATAGGTCATACTCCCACCATACCAGACACACACAGGCACACACACACACACACACACACACACACACCACAAGAGTCCCTCAAAACCTATCTTTTCTCTTCTTCCAGGTGACTTCAGGTCAAGTCACTATTAGTGGTATGGTTGTCTTATGCTTTTATTTTACACTGACATCAGAGTTAAAGTCATTTTCAATATTTCTCCAAGGTAATGGTTTTTATGATAGTTTAATAGGGGAGAGAAAAATGCCCACTACAAGGGATCTGAATTCATCATAATCTAATGATTGCTAACTGCCCAAAAATTGGCTGCCAAGAGACCCAGAATGATTTCTAGGTTAGTATATTTCTTCAATCTTGTGGTATGAGTGTACACCTTTCAGTATTAACTACAGATTATCATCACAGAGCCTGATAAGCTGGTGCTTATATGCAGGAATGACAGGCCCCACAGATGGACAATGAACAGAGCCCAAGATTCACCAAGAAGGTAAGAGGGGTCAGAATCACACTTGGGAAAATGCTTGAAGCATTCATTGATCCCAAGCTGCTTCCTAACACAGAAACCTTTGTAACACCAATAATCCCCTGGGCATGCTATGTGATCTTAAAGCATGGAACACCATGATCTTTGAGGGATCCAAACTTTGGAAGGCCCAAAGGGCAGAGACAAGTAGAAGCAGGCTGCAGACCATAAACAACAATGAGCAGCATTCAAGAAGTACCATAAAAAACATGCTCAGCAAAATGTAAGACTGAGGGAGACTATCAGCTGGTTAGAGTAAGGAGCCTTTCACTCCTCTGATCAAGTCAGGCCTCAGGACATTGGTAAAGCTCCCCACACACAAAGCCAGGAATACAGAAGGCATTATATAAATGCTTCTTCCTATTCCCCCTTGCCCCAGACTATGGATCCAAAAAGAGAAAAGAAACCACCAAGGTGTTCAGAGCTTTACATCTTGTTGGGGGAAGAACCAATCCAGAAAAACAGACCTAAGAGAGGGATGCTACTGAGGAGAGGATCAGGGGCCTGGTATAATGCAGAAAAAAAAGAGTGCTAAGCCAAGAAAAGTGGGGTGGAGAAGGGAGACCTGGAAGGCCAAAAAGAGGAGTCTGGAACTCATAAGAGAGTAACCAAACACAGCCAAGCAACCAATAAGCATTTCTTAAATTCCTAATCTGTGCCAAGGAATAATGTCTTGATTTCAATTATTTTAAATTTTAGAGAAGAAACATTATACCTATGGAAAAAGTTTAGCTAAGAGAACAGTAAAATAACTAAAATGAGAAATGGTAAAAAAAAAAAAAAGGCAAAAGGAGGAAGAAGCTGAGGCAGGGAGTAGTTCAGAAGCATTGGACTTGAAGGCCTCCAGGTCAAGTCCTTTTTTACAAATAGGATGAGCACCAGCACTAGAGAATGAGAGTCACCTGACATAATTAGAAGGAGCAGAGTTCCAAGTTTCCCTCCTTCATTGGGTATGTCACTTTGCCTACAAAGCCCTCACTTTAAGTCCTCTATAAAAGGAAAGCATGTGAAGTTTCAACTGGAAGACCCTCTCCTACTTTCAAAATGTTAGAATTCTGTGCTATTTCATTAAGCTGTAAAAAAAGATATAAAATTAAATTGAGATAAAGGAGAAATTCAGCTCTAAAAAGGTGATTAATTATTATTCAAGGTTTGACTACTAAGCATAAGCACAAAACGTCATCCAGGAGGATGCAATCACTCTTTGTCCATGAATCCAAAGTGCCTAACTAAAAGGAGGCACCCCAAAGATGTTTTGATCCAAATGGCACTGGTATATTCTCTGGGGGTTCTTTGGCCTTATCTTTGAAGCTGTTGATCAATCCCTCAACAGCAGCATTTCCCTTTAGGAACTGTTACAATGTTAAGGGAGGATGAAACATTTTTAAGGAATGCAAGAACAGGCAAAGAAACAAAGGTGCTAGAGACCACACTCTAGCAAGTTTTCTTGACATTCAAGGACTCTACAAAAAAGGAAAAAAGTTTTCCATTTAAGTCAATGAAATAAGCACTAAACAGTAAGGTAAAACAATACAAAAATCAAACAAAAGTCTTGCACTCATGATGACAAAATATGATGAATGACTCCATTAATTCACAAATGTAAAACTAGTCTCACCAAATACAGTTGTTTCTGTTCATTTCTGTAAAAACCACACCAGTTTAATCATTCAGTCCATTCAGTTCACATATTTCCCTTTTCCTTATTCCTGAGGATCTTCTGTGCTCAAAGTGAGACTGCAAAAATTGCCCTTCCTTTCTTTTGGTGATTTCCCTTCATATTGCTTCAGTATCGCCCATAATTTAAAAAAAAAAACATAATCAAAATAATTTTATCTTCACATGGAATACAACATGATAACGTCTCTTCTCAAAGCACAAGGAAAGTTATTTGTAATCAATCTCACTAAGAAAGAAAAGATATAGGAAAAATAATTCCTCTATAGGGGATGCCTTGGCTTAGATTCCTATAGAAAGACCCAGAGATGCACCTAACACCAAATTTGTGACTTTCCTCCAAAAGAAGAAACTTCCTCTGGCAACTGAGGTTTTATCTTAAAGAGAAATCAGTCAAATACACCAAACTGTAGAGAACAAGATGGACCCCCTCCCCAACCAATTTAATATGCCATTGGGAAATAGTAAGCATAAAACAATAGCATATAGATTATGGAAATAGGCAGTTTTCCAACAATTTGGCCCTCAGGAATCCCTTGATAGAACTGGCCTGGAGCCCAGGCAGCCCACCCAGCCAGCCTATGTCAGAGACAACACTTAAGTCTCCCTGACTCTTAAGACCATCTCTCTCTTCAATAAGGATACAATCCCTCAAGACATTACTAGATTTATATGTATTAATATTTTTTTTAAAATCTCAAATTTAAATTTAAACTCCAACCTCTTTCTCAAATTAGAAAGAAGTGAAATAAATACAGAACTAACAACAGTCCTAAATTTTATTTCACTTCCCTTGCTTCAGAAAGTAAACAGATTTATCCCATGTTTGTCTCACAAAATTATGTCTTAGATGCTAGAAATTGAAGACCAGATCAAAATGAAAATAGAAAAGATCTTAGACAAGTCACTTCACTCTAATGTCTTAAATAATATTTATATACATGCATAGAAGAAAATGAGAAGATGTCAAAGTCCCACAAAACGTTAATAAAAATGCATTTCCAAAAGAATCACAGAATTTAGGGTGGCTAGGTGGCATAGTGGTGTCAGGAGTAGCTGGGTTCAAATCTGATCTCATACACTTTTAAAAAATAAAGAAGGGGAGGCTAGGTGGCGCAGTGGATAAAGTACTGGCCCTGGAGTCAGGGGTACCTGGGTTCAAATCCGGTCTCAGACACTTAATAATTACCTAGCTGTGTGGCCTTGGGCAAGCCACTTAACCCCGTTTGCCTTGCAAAAACATAAAAAAAAAGAATCACAGAATTTAAGAACTGAGACAAACCTCATCTACTTGAACCCACATACAAAAAAGAATTTCAACTGTGTTGTATGTGACTGTTCACCCATCCTCTGGGCACTAGATACTAAAATGTAAATCTCAGCAGTACCTTGAAAGAAGAATTACTTTAAACATAACTGATCCAGTAGGTCTCAAAATTCAAATTTTAATTAATTCATTTCTGTCCACATAAAACAGTTTTTATGCAAGAGTCCTGATATTTCACCAGTTAGACTTGCAAATAAGCAACCGGGTATGGATGAGGGTTGCTGTGATTTTGATTAAAAATATTAAAGATACTCATATGTCATAATGGAAGGGAAAGAAAAGGGGAAAAGAGGGGAGAAGAAGAGGAGGAGGAAGAATAATTGGATGAAGAAAACAAGAGGGAGAAAAGGGGGGAAAAAGGAACAGGGGGATGGAGAGAGGAGCAGGAACAGGAATAAAAAGCAGGGATAAGGATAAGAGGAGAGAGAGAAAAGGGAACAGGAGAGGAAAGAAGAAAGTAGGAGTGGAAAATAAAGTGGACAAAACGGGTATCAAGTACAGTTTAGTCTTGTGTAGTTTACTGCCCTCTGGCTGCTATGATGGGACACAGTCTGGAAGAAAAAAAAAAGGAAAGAGGGTGAGATCTAAATAATATCCATTAAAGAGGTATTATCAAGGGGACCTATAAACCAGTGTAGAAGAAGAATTAGAGGAGGGGACAGGAGGGAAGGAGAAGAGAGGAGAGGAGAAAGAGAAGAGGCAGTTCAAGTCTCCACATCCTGCTGTTTCTGTTTCTCCTTGAATGCCATCTTTCCTGAGCCTTGTTTTTCTAAGAATGCTGCCATCCCACTGATACAGACTCTCCTTATCCTTTGCTATGGTTCAGATGGTTTGCATCAAGGCTTCGACCTTGAAAGAACCTTAGAGGTCCCGCAGGGCCACAGCAAAATACAGACAAGTCAGGAGTAGTTGTCAAAGTGATAACCTCGGGGCAGCCAGGTGGTAGAAGTGGATAGAGCATCAATCTGGAAGTCAGGAGTATCTGAGTTCAAATCTGGTCTCAGACACTTAATAATTAACTAGCTGTGTGACCTTGAGCAATTCACTTAGCCATATTGCCTTGCCAAAAGAAAAAAGATAAAAGAAAAAAACCAAAGTGATCACCTCCCCCATTCAGTAACATCCAGTGCTCCCTATTTCCTCTAGGATCAAATATCAGTTCCTCTATCTGATTTTTAAAGAACTTTGTGAACTGATCCCTTCCTGCTAATATTCCCCCCATTAAGGACACCCTGCTATCTCCTGGCTGCCCCTCTGCCTGGAACTCTGTCTCCATCTCTATTCCAGACTTCCCTACTTTCACCTTGTCTATAAATCTTCCCCTCATTGTTTATATGAGCAAGAGTTAACTTATCTTTCGTTGTACCCCCACTATTTTCACAGGGCATAGTATACACTTAACAAATGTTCATTGATTGTGATTAAAGAAATAAAAAATACACATGACTTAAATAAAAACTAAACATTTTCTATTAAACTAGTAGTAAATTGGAGGTTAAAAGGAAAAGCAATTTAGGCTAATTGGAACTGTGTGTTAATTTTGTCATATCAAATTATAAAAAGACTTATTTATTTTTATCTCTGTGACAACAGCCAACAGTGAAGCTATGCAAAAATAAAAAGGAGAAAGCATGATATTCAAAAGACTACTTTAATAATTTATTTTCATTTTTATTAACAGAATTTCAAAATAATACATTCAAAGACCCTGTGGAATGAATTACTCAGGACTTTTATTATTACTGCCCTATATTAAACTGTAATTTAATGGCTATGAGAGGCCAATTCCAATTTTGTCTGAATCTTTTTTTTTAAACAAACTTTTTTTCATCCAATCTGAACCCTGGAAATGACTTCCTATATCATTTCAGAAAGGAACCTTTGTAAAGCTAAAAGAATGAGAATTACATTGGATATGAAGTGTTAAGTGACTAATTCATGGTCAAAACTAGTATCAAAGTCCAGCCATTATTCTGGTCTAGTCATTTATGACTAGCAAATAAGTGAACTATAAATACACAAATAAATAGACATGAATAAATGAGGGAATTAGCACTCAACTAGCACTATAGCACTCAACCTCTCAATAAGAGTTAAGAACCAAGTAAAATGTTCAAATTTTCTGAACCTTAACTGTCATTGGACAAGGTGAAGTAAATTAGCTTCATTTAATCTGATCACTCATTCATAAACCACTAAACTTGAAATCTAAAATTTGCTTTATGGAACAGCTAACATTCAAAGATGGCCAAAACAAGATTGGTATCCATGGCCAGCACGGCACAAAGTAAATGACACAAATGGTACCAAATGATCATAAAAAAGAAAAACACTTACTGTGTAACTCATGATGTATCACATCAACTAAGTTTGGTTCATCTCCCCACCAGAATATCCATAATTCTTTGCAATCTGGTTTGACATCCCGGCGCCATACACACAGTAGATTGGCTTGCAGGCAGCGAATGAAACTTAACAGGATTGGATCATCCTGGGCAGGAGCTGAAATGATGGGACCACAGTCCCCGTGCCCTCCAAAATTGTACCTACGCCATTTGATTCCTGTGAGCTCAGCCTAAAAAAGGAAAGAGAAATAAATTAATTTCCAACTGCCTTTTTAAAAAATGTATCACAGTAACACTTCAATTACTCAATAGGCTTAAATCACATTCAGACACACACAGACACAAAGGATTAAAATGGTCATCAGCATCACACCACAAGGGGAGAATATTTACAAACACACACACACACACACACACACAAACACACGATGTATGTGTTTAGAAGGATAAATAGTTTCAATTTAAGAAAAGAAGAGAAATGTTTTCTACAAATATATTTCAAAATGTCTTTTAAGTCAGAGTAAATCAATTTGAAGTGATTTCCAAGTAAACCTATTTGTCTAAATAATCATACTTTTGGTTCACTATATGTGATTATTATATCCTAAAAACTCCCTAAGTGAGTAAAAATATGATTAACTCACCAAAAGAAGAAATCTAGTAGCCAGGTTGGCAACAGCACTTAAGAATATAAACATCTTTGCAAAATGCTAAGGATAGCAAAAGCATTTTAAGTAAAACTGATGTTTTGTCTTTTGTTCTCAAAGGTCCTGTGAATTGGATTTGATGGGGGTGGGGTGGATGACCACTTTCTCCTCTGTAGTCATCTGGGTCTGGTGGCCAGATAAGAATCAGGATGATGGGAGATGGCTCTGGATACAAGGTAATAAGGGTGAAATGACTTGCCTGAGGTCACATAGCTGCATATTGGATAGAGTATCAGCCCTGGAGTCAAGAGGACCTGAGTTCAAATCCATCCTCAGACTAGCTGTGTGTAAGCCAAGGCTAACTGACTAAACTACTGGACTCTTCCAGGCAGGACCCTATCCATTGTTCCACCTAGTAGTCTGAGTTGCTGTTCTGCCCTTAGAGAATTTCATCAATCATTCTGTACTCCAGTCATCTGACACAGGGTAATGTAGAGGTTGGGAGCATGCTTTCCTGAGTGGTGTGATGCCAATCATGAAAGTACCATGGGCCTTCTCCCCAAAGGCTAAAATGTAGCTCCCTTAAATGGACCTTGGTCCTTTGCCTCTGTTTTAGTTGTTTGTGTTAAGGGATTGTTGTAGACACTGATCCTATGGGTTTCAAAAGGTCAAGAGAGTGAAACTTCTACTTGTAAATTAATATTACTATTATTATCATCATTACAATCATTGGGGTACAGGTCATTTCAGTTGCACCAACTCTTCAGGATTCCATTTGGGTTTTCATGGCAAAGATTTAGAAAGATTTACCATTTCCTTCTCTAGTGCCACCTAGTTACCCTAAAGGTATAGTATAGAATTCAAATTCAAATTCCAATATTCAAAAGAATTCAAATTCCAAATATAGGACTAAGCTAAAGCAATTTACTCTTTTATTTAAAGTCAAACTTGTGTTGCCTCTTTAATCTTGAAGTTTGAAATACTACAAAGAAATTAAAATGAAATTGTGTAATGATTTAGCTTACACAGCTATATTTAAGAGGTTTTGGGGTGGCTAGGTAGAGCAGTGGATAGAGCACTGGCCCTGGAGTCAGGAGGACCTGAGTTCAATTCTAGCCTCAGACACTCAGACAAATCTACCTAAGTCATTAGATGAACCTGGTCCTTAAATGAAACAGTAAACAGAAATATGGAAAAATTAGCCACATTGATTGTTTAACAATGACAGGTCAAGCAATGTGTCAAGTCGTGGGGATCAATCAAAACAAAACAAGTAGCTCAGATTAGGGTGGGAGAGGGGGGCCAGAGTTAAGTAGGAACAAAATAAATACAAAGTGCTTTGTAGCAGGGGAGGAGGGGAGAGCACCAACAACTGGGGAAGGAGTGGACTATAAAGGGTCTCTTAATGACTTCTGAGCTGGATTTAGAGGAAAGGGAGAGAGTCTTTCTATGCCATTTGTAGATTTACAAAGAGGGAAATACTTGAAATAAATGAGTAATGTAGACAAAAACTAAACAGTCAACCAACAATAAACAGTCAGGCCAACAAGCACTTAGGAAGTGTCTCCTACCAACCAAGCAAGCAGGCAAGAAAGCAAGCAAAGACTAGACACAGCTCTGGGAACACAAAAGGCTCTTCAGGAGCTTACAAATCTGATGGAGGAGATACCAGGAAGACACATGCATACAGAGCCAGTCATATATTCCCTCGATGGATAAATAACTAACAGAGAGGCAGTACGAGAGGAGTTGGGAAAGATTTCCTGTTGAAGGTGGTATTTTAGTGGGAACTTACTAAAAAGTAAGTTGATTGGCAAACAGAGGGCAAAGAGCATTTCAGACATGAAGGACATTCAGAGAGAACACCTGGAAGTGACAACTAGGTGGTCCAGTGATACCCTCGTTGGTAACAAGCAAGTCAGGAGGAAGGGAGAGCTTTGGAGGAGGAGAAGGAGTTCAAAGTGGGATACAATCAGTTTAAGATATCTATGATATATGTGATGTCCAAGTGGTTATTGAAAAGATGAGACTGGAGTTCAGGAGAGATCAGGTCTGGATATCATATATTTGAGTCTATTCAAGCTGATAAGATCACTCACCAAACTGAATAGTATAGAGAGAGAAGAGAAGAGGATCCAAGACACAGTCCTTGAAGAACACTCACAGAGAATGACAATGACTTAGACCAGGGGTAAGGAATCTTTCTGCCAAGGGTCATTTGGATATTTATAACATTATTTGTGGACCCTACAAAATTATCAGTTTAAAAATTAGCCACCTATATTTGTTCAAACATTTAATTAATTCACCCTTAAAAAGTTTCTAAATTTATTGACTTGAGTTCCACCTGCGGTTGCAATGGCAGTGCCAGACTAAATGATTTTCCCCACAATGATGCAACAAAAGAGATGAGAGACGTATGTAATGGTTAGATAGGTAGGAAAGAGAAGAAAAGAGAAAAAAGAATAATTACCGTATCAAAGATAATAAATAGGTCAAGAAGGGAAATCAACTTGATGATTGAAAAGCTATAGGTAACTGTAGAGAGAACACAATGCCCAGGCATTTCCTGGAATGGAAGCAAAAAACAAATTTCTGATGGATAAGAGGAATTTGTTGTCTTCTTGTCTCAGAATTTCTGAGAATTTTAGCTTAATCATACTGGCTTTCTCCCACTTTGAACTGCTCAGAACAATGAGTAAATATGAGTAAACAAGATAACTTCTGTTTATCCCCAGATTGGGAATAAACAGAAGTTATCTTCAACAATACAAATTTAATTCAGATTTATTTATATCAGTGTTTTAATGGCCTGTCTTTTGCAAAGAAGATGCGACTGACTTGCAATAATGAAGTCAAAAAGCTTTTTCCATTAGTGGCAATTAATCTGCATTGACCCATGGATGCTCTCTCACCCAGTATCCTTGTGACCAACAGTCTGTACAGTACAGTAGCCATAAAAGAGAGAAAATTTAACTAATTGTTGTTAGTGTTATTAATAAATAGCATTTATAGTAGCACTTCAAAGTTTGGAAAGTACTTTAGAAACACTACCTTATTTTACACTCACACCAATACAGGTAGGTACTGTTATTATCATATCCATTCAACAGAGTCAGAGCTAGGAGGTGTCTGAGGACTTCCTGACTCCAGGCCTCTACTGAGGCACAAGTCACCTCTAGGTCTATATAAGATATGAAACTCCTGATTTGCCTGTATTTTGCTGTGGTCTGGGTGACCTCTAAGTTTCTAACCACCTGACCCATAGACAATTGTTTCTCTGATCCATAGACAATTATTTATTTGTCTAAGTCTCAATTTCTCCATCTTTCCCACAAACTGGCTGAAAAAAATCTTTTGGGTCTCAACCATATGAAATGGTTCTGATTCTATGAGCTTAATTTTAGTGCTCAGGATCTGAGCCTAACTTTCCAGTATCCAAGTTCCTGCAGAACAGAATATGCTGCCTTGCTTTATTCTCTTCTGCACAAAACTCCACCAAGGCCAGGCAATTCTCTTGGTACACCTGCTAGCTACAGGACAACATATATTCACATTCCCTGGCAACACTCACTGTTTTGGCCACATTCTCTTGAGGACCCCTGAAAGAAATTGTCTGGTTCTTCAGTAATGGAAAATATCAGTCTCCTTCCCCCATGTAACTTTTACCAGAAGCTCAAACAGTCCTCAAACTAAATGCCAAGTTGAAGTTCTGACTGCGGAGTCCTACCCCCACCAGAGTCACCTAGTAAGCCTGTGAGAGGTCCTGGGACCATTGGCTCACAAGGTGGGGCTCTGATCTCCAGGTAGCTGCCATCACAGCATTATTTCAAAGCTGGAGAAGGCTGGCCACTGCTAAGCAAATGAAAGGCCAAACTCCAAAAGTAGCATTCAGATTTCAGTCTTACCTGCCGCCTAATTTAATTGGTATATGTTACCTCTATACAAGTCAAATCCTAGCAATTAAACTGTAATCTCTTTCAGAGAAGAACTGATCTCTATAATCCCAGATATCAACATAGAGTAGGTACTCAATAAGCATGTGTTGTTTGCTAGGGTTGCCATCTACAAGCAAATGAATCAGAAATCAGAAAAAAAATTAAATATTGCTACAAAGCATACACCTGGTGTTTAGTGCAGCCTCAAATAAAGATGATTAACAACACAAGAGATACATATTTCATATTAGAAAGTAGACAATATTTCAAAATGATTTATTTGTTAACTTTCCAGTTATATCAGCGAGTGGATAATGATTTGGATAATGATTAACAATATTAACTTGGAAGAAAAAAGATTGTGAAATCACTGGAAGGTGAATGATGAGGAGGGGGAAGGGAGGAGAGAAGAAAAGGTTAAGAGAGAATATCATTTAACCTCTCTGGGCCCCAGGTTTCTTACTTGAGATAGTCGATTTTATATTTTCCTTTCAAGGAAAAATCATATCCTATTAAAACTATTTCTAGGGGTGGCTAGATGGTACAGTGGAGCACGGGCCCTGGAGTCAGGAGGACCTGAGTTCAAATCCAGCCTCAGACACTTAATGATTACCTAGCTGTGTGGCCTTGGACAAGCCACTTAACCCCATTGCCTTACAAAAAATAAAAATAAAAAAATTTTTTAAAAAACCCACACATTTGTCTGATCTCTACAAATTATTACGTACCACTTAAAGCAATTATTGTTTCTATTATGCATTCTGGCTCATTTAAGTAGTTTATGAAAAGCTGCATTTATATTGACAAAAAAAAACTATTTCTACTACCAATATTTAATTTTTTTTTCCTTCTGCCAAATGAATAGGAATGGTGAGGAATATTTAGAAAGAATGTGCCAGGTAAAAAAAAATAATTAAAAACCTGTATACTACCCAGAAACTTTTATTTCATAAATACTTTCATAATATTCCTGAAAAGAATCAAAGGCACTGAAAAACATTGTAGAAAACAAAATTACATTTTAATTTAATGGATAAGAAAAGATTCATTATTGATATGGCATCATGGTGAATAAGTGATCTAACTATATAGTCAGATCATTAACTTGTATATAATTGAGGGGAAAAAATCAAATATTTGATAATGAAAAATGAATAACTGACAAGAAAAATGAGAGGCACCAATTTTAATTATTTACATATTAGTTTAATCCCTGTAGATCAGTCACTATAATGCAAAAAGCCAGAAAAAGTCAGAAAAGTAACATAGTCAAGAAAAACTTGGGATATTTAACAAGTGGAGCAGTCAAAGACAACATCGATTTAGAATAAACTAATTTGCAAAATTTTCCCCAAAAAAGAATTGTAGGATCATAGGACCTAGAGCTGGAAAGCACCTTGGTGGTCGCCTAGTCATTTGACAAATTTCCAGAATAACATGGCTTCTTCAAGATCATAAAAAAGTGATTATAAAAATCTATGAGAGGGGCTGGCTAGGTGGCACAGTGGATAGAACACAGGTCCTGGAGTAAGGAGTACCTGAGTTCAAATCCAGCTTCAGACACTTAATAACTGCCTAGATGTGTGGCCTTGGGCAAGTCACTTAACCCCATTGCCTTAAATTTAAAAAAAATACTCTATGAGGGGATAAGTGGAGTAAAACCAGCTTTTAAAAAGAAAATCAACAAAAAAAAGCAAAATGAACTTGTGGGCATTTAAGAATAGAAATAGGAAGACAACGGAAGAAATATGAAAAAGATCTGAAAAATATTTTGACACATTTTCAACCTTCAAGAACAATATAAGTACCACACTTGACCTCTTAATATTGCAGTCCCAGGTGGCCTTGCAGATAAACGAGAAATGGCACTTAATAGAAAAGCTTGGAAAAGCAGCCAAATTGGACCACGAATACATAAAATGAAATCTATGCTGGAAGCTGCACAATTATGAGAGCATAAAAGAGTGAATTCAGGAGATAAGTGCAGAAGGAATAGATACCAAAGGCATGGTGATAATCTCATGCCTTATTACTGAAAAAAAGGCAGCTGAGAACATAGTATGCCTCTCCCCCTTCCTATACAAAATCTTCATGAGATTCATCAAGATGTGCATTGAGGGCATGCTCAATGGAGCCAGGGATCAGGCTTTTGCAAGTGATGCCTTACCAGGCATCACTGGGCTTATTTGTCAAATATATCATGTTTTTTAAAAATTGATTTGGAATATGAAAAATTTCTCTAAATAATTAATTTTTAGAGAAATGGAAATTAAAGCTTCTCTGAGGTAACCACCTCACAACTCTCAGATTGGCCAATATGACCAGAAAGGATAATGATCATTGTTGGAAAGGTTGTGGGAAATCTAGGACACTGTTACACTGTTGGTGGAGCTGTGAACTCATCTAACCCTTCTGGAGAGCTATTTGGAACTATGCTCAAAGGGCAATAGGAATGTGCATATACTTTGACCCAGCAATATCACTACTGGGTCTATACCCTGAAGAGATGATGAAAGAGGGTAAAAACATCACTTGTACAAGAATATTCATGGAGCCCTGTTTATGGTGGCAAAGAATTGGAAATCAAGTAAATGTCCTTCAATTGGGAAATGGCTTGGCAAACTGTTGGTATATTGTTCTATTAGAAACCAAGAGGGATGGGAAGGGATTTCAGGGAAGCCTGGAGGGATTTGCATGAACTGATGCTGAGTGAGATGAGCAGAACCAGAAAAATACTGTACACCCTAACAGCGATATGGGAGTGATGTTCAACCTTGAAGGACTTGCTCATTCCATCAGGGCAACAATCGGGAGCAATTTTGGGCTGTCTGCAAAGGAGAGTGCCATCTGTATCCAAATAAGGAGCTGTGGAGTTTGAACAAAGTTCAAGGACTATTCCCTTTAATTTAGGGGAAAAAAACAGATTATCTTATTGTCTAATCTTGTTACCTCTTAGACTTCTTGTCTCTTCTTTAAGGATATGATTTCTCTCTCATCACACTTAATTTGGATCAATGTACAACATGGAAACAAAGTAAAGACTGACAGATTGCTTTCCGTGGGGGTGGGGAGAGTAAGATGGGGGGGTTGTAAAACTCAAATTATATCTTCATTTTTTTTTTTAGGTTTTTGCAAGGAAAATGGAGTTAAGTGGCTTGCCCAAGGCCACACAGCTAGGTAATTATTAAGTGTCTGAGGCCAGATTTGAACTCATACTCGTGACTCCAGGGCTGGTACTCTATCCTCTGCACCACCTACTAGAGGAGAGTAAATTAGATAACTGAAAAATTGCCAAATTCCATCCTTGACCACAATTTCTCCCAGAAATAAAGGTCTATGTTTTAATATCAACATTCTACTAGTGTTCTTACATAGCCAAGAAATACAGCAGAACAATTTTCAAAGAATTGAAAATTAATCACATAAACAGCAATAAAGAGTTATGTGTGTAGGCATATAGGATTTAAGCAACTTCCAATGAGGAAATTTTAAAAAAATTGAAAAAAATTATTGGGAAATGTTTGATAAGAAGAGAAAATGAAGTACTCATTAGCAAGGGTTAGAAATAGCAGGTAAAGAGCACTGGTATTCTCATGTTCTCACTCCGCCCCCAAAATAAACCATAGGCCCAGTATAGAACCATTACAGCTGATGAAAAAATATTCCCCCCCCTTTCCCTAAAACAAAGATAAAGTCCATATAAATTAACATCAGAGAATGTTAATCTTGAAAGTTTATTTAGTTTCTCTCCCCACACTAAATTTGTGCCTGGGCCCATAATGAGATCCCCTCCTGCTTTATACAGTGTGGAAGGTATCCCTCACCATCTCAGTCTGCCTCTGCAGCATTATTTCAGCCTAGCTATGTGGGGTAAGGAGCAAGGAGAGGATGTATCCCAAAGGCTATGGAGAGAATTGATAGGAGTGTCTAGGTGATGCAGTGGGTAGAGCACTAGCCCTGGAGTCAGGAGTACCTAAATTCAAATCCAGCCTCAGATACTTAAAAATTACCTAGCTGTGTGTGTGTGTGTGGGGGGGGGGGGGGGGGGGGGGCACCTTGGGCAAGCCCATTTGCCTTGTAAAAAAAAAACCCTTAAAAAAGAAACCTCATTCCCATTCCCAAATCACTGCAAAAAGCAGCAAATGCTGATTCAATCTAGCCAGCAAAGGAAAAGATGAAATCCAAAATAGGAACTAAGGCAGAGTGAGAGCTGCAGCAGGCCTGAAAGAAAATAAGACTAAAGACTGGCCAGGATAAATACTCATCACTCCAAACTACTTAGATTAGGGTCCAAAATGGTTCACATCAAATTACTTCAGATGTTTGAAAGGAGACTGGGGCAGCTCTATAACTTAGCCCAGAGTTGCCCAACAGTAAAGACAAAGTTAAAAGTGAGTGGTTGAGATATGTAGAAAAGGACTGAAGGCAAAAAAAATTATTTTTATGAGAAAAAAACCCAGAGAAAAAGGTCAATAAAAGCATAAATCCAGAGGTGGGATTGTCCTTAATTCTCGAAGAAGACCACAACATCAGGGAGGTGATGTCATGACAAGCACATGAATTGGATTTGAGTGAGGGGGTGCACACTAAGTCACCAGTCTCACTCTCTACTCCAGAGCCAACTGGGGCTAATAGCCAGATATGAATCAGGATGACCTGAGATGAGCCTGACTGGGAGATCAGGTGAGGGAACTTGCCCAAGGTCACACAGCTAGTAAGTATTAAGTATTTGAGGCTGGATTCAAATTCTTATCCTCCGGATTCCAAGGCCAAGCCATGTAGTATTAAACATAAATGAGACTATGAACATTACAGGAAAAAAAGAAAAAGAATCAATTCTTAATTAAATACGGGATCCTTAGGAATCTCAAGAAAAAAAAATGTATGGAACAATAACAACCGGAAATGACAGATTTCTTGGAGAAATTAAAATCATAAAAGAAATAAGTAATATCATTTTACATATCACAAAAAATGTGATACAACTCTGGCAGATTTTTAAAAAATAAGTCAGTCACTAAACTTGAAAATAGGAGGCATGCAGACATCTTATAAATAACAGATCTCTCAGAAAATGTGATAAATCAAAAACTCTGATCACCATTATATGGAAATTAATTTTTTTTAAAAATCCTTACAAAATAGCTTATAACAATTTGTCCAAGAAATCATCCACTATTGTCAAGTTGGATTTATACCAGGGATATTATGATGGCTCATCATAAGAAAACAGTAAAGAAAATCAAATTTAAAATAAAAAAATTCCAAAATTCACTTTATAGCTTACAGATAAAGCCTGTGACAAATTGTAGCACTTATAATTTAGAAAGAAAACCCTATGAAGTATAAAATGATTAAAGGTATCTATCTAAAACCAAACGTTAGTGTTATATATGATAGAGAAAAACTAAAAAGCTTCTCAATACATATAAATAAAAGCAAGGATGCTCCCTTTACCTGGTATTTTATATAGTTATAGAAATGCTAAAGGTAGCCACACGATAAGTGAAAAAGTAAAGACAGAAAGACAGGCAAAAAGATAAAATTTCCCCTATTTACCAAAAATATGACAATTAACTTTGAAAAAAATCTTAGGGAATCAGTAAAGAAACTAATGTAGATAATAGTTTCAATATGTAAGCCATAAAATAAATATTTCTCTATGGTAATAATAAGCTCAAGGGCAAAGACTAGCCTTCTTCAAAGTAACTATGAAAGTTATAAGAGATCTGGGAGTTTACATTGACTATTGATATAAAATGAATGAATGAAGAAGCATTGGTGAAGCATAGTACTGAATAGCAGGGATATAATTACCAAATAAACTCTGAAGAATAACAAAATTATTTAAATAAAAAGCTAAATAGCTCAGAGATGTACAGCACTCCTCACTGAGCTGTGCCAATATAATAAAAATGAGAATACTTAGATTGCCCAGAAGAATCAGAAATAGAGGAACTCAAACATCATTGTCCAAGTTAAGATGTCCACCTTGGATATTAACTGTTGGGACGAGAATATAATCTAGAAGATAGGTTGACACCAATATCTGAAAAAAAGCTACCTAACATATAGACAGCCCTTCAGAACTGCACAATTCTTTGTGATTCTTACTCTCTTTCACTAGTGATATCAAAGCCAAATAAAAACAACTATACATAAAAATCCCAGTAGGTTAATGTTGACTTAAAAAAAAAACCACATCTTAACATTATTTTTGTTTTGCAAAATGTTTCCCAATAACATTTTATCTGTATTAGACTTGTAACACAGGTTACACTTTTGGCAACTCTCTCTCTTAAACCAAAAACAAATTCAAAGTGAATGTGAACTGAATATTAAAAATTTGGATTTTAAGTTGTTACCTTTCATAACTCTGCCTAGACCAGAGCATAAATTCTTAACAAAACCAAAGGTTACAAGTGATTCAAAAAAGATAAAGCAAGGTAATTTCAATTACATAAATTGAAAAGCGTTTAAGGAACAAAATTGAAAAAACTAAGATAAAAAATGGTTGAGGAGCAAAACATCTTTGTATCAAATATCTGAGAAGTGCTTAACAGCAAAACATATAAACAACTAAAGGAACATATAAAACCCATGGGTCATTGTCCAACAAACATAAGATTAAAAAATAAAAGTATACAGTTCTCAAAAGAAAAATTTTAACAACCTTACTAGAAACTCTTCCAAGTTACTAGTAATAAAGAAATGCAAAAGAACTCAGGGGTTGGTTTTACCTCACACCCAGCAAATTGGCAAAAATGACAAAAGATAGGCATACTATTGCATTATTGATGAATCCATGAAATGATCCAACCAATCTGCAAACAATATGGTATTATGCAAAGAGAGTGACCAAAATGCTTATGCTTAGACACAGATTTTGCTGCCAGAAATATCCCCCTAGGAGGTCAATGACAAAAGAAAAGACCCATATACACCAAAATATTTATAGTAGTAATTTCTGTACTAGCAAAGAATTGAAACCAAAGCAGATACTTATCGTTTGGGAATGACTAAGCAAAGTACTATTTTATATTAAAATGGAATTTGGTGTTATTAGAATGGAGTAGAGAGAACTGATGCATAGTAAATAGAACACAGGAAAAAATACAAAAATGTAAAGAAAAAGAAGAATGTAGGGCCCACCTTCTCTGGAGATCCTGCATGGTGATCATAACAATTCTGCTCCTTTATTATCTGAATTCTTCCCCACCACACTAGGGTTGTTTAACTATCATAGCATAACCTAAGCCCAGCCTCCTTCCCAAAAAACCCCATGATCAAGCAATAATATCCCCCAAACTCCTGCCTTAGTGGAATTCATTTGATCATCAGGTTTTGGACATGCCTAATCCCTTTGACTTAAGGATTGGGGAGAGTGAGGAATAGCCAGACCCCATTTTGTTTCCTTTAAGTTTGTCCCTACAGCCTGAGCTGTTTTCCCTTGCATATCTTCACTTCTTTCCAGTAATTTGATTTACAGCTTCTTTAATAGTAATATCTTAGAGGAAAAGGGAGATAATACTTCCTCTCTCTGATCTAGCATTCTAAGTATGTATTCTGTTTGAGGTACCACAGTTTGAGGATTTTGAAAAGTTTGAGACCATCCAGAAAGGAGCAAGCAGGATAAGGAAGAACCTTAAAAGTCAATGCCAGGTGATGAATAGCTGAAGGAATTAGGCATGATTAGCCTGAAGGGAGAGGGGGTTCTGGTGGTTACCTTCAAATATTTGAAGGACTGTCATGTAGAAGAGACTTCTGCTCAACCCCAGGCAGTAGAAACCAGGGCAATGAGTTGCATAGAGGAAATTTTAGGCTTATTATGAGGGAAAATGGTGATTGGAGGTGGTCAAAAATTCCCTGGCCTACCTTTTCATGTAAAGGAATTCTCAATGGAAGTCATCAAGCAATGTGTGATCACTTCATAAATGTTAGCTAGCCACACTGGAGATTCTTTTCACATATGTGTTGGCCTAGACAGTCACTTGTCCCAGCTTCTCAGCTCTCCTGTCCACCCTTCACAGCTGCCAAATGACCTTCCTAAAATATACATCAGATCATGACATGAATGCAAACTCCTCAGTTTGGCCTAGAAAGTCCTTTATGATTTGGCTCCCACTGGCTTTTCCAGACCTTCTGTTCCTGGGGCATTGTCTGCCCCCTTCATTCACTCCTATGTGCAGGCCCTCTGGTTCCTGGCTAAAACCCAAGTGTGGCCCCCAATCTCTTGTGTCTATGAGTGCTTCCTCACTCCCCTCATCCCAGAAATTTTAGCTCCCCTTCAAAGTCAACTGAAGTAGCATCCTTCCTTCTCTAATTCCTTTTTACTTTCCTGTGAACATGTTATATCTCCTCAATAAAATGTAAGTTACCCATAGATGAGATCTTTCATTTGTGTCTGTGAACACAATACAAACAAAATGGTTTCCTATAAAAATGATCACTAGCTGGCACAGTGGATAGACCTCCACACATGTAATCATTAAGATACATCTGGCCTCAGACATTGTGTGATCCTGGACAAGTCACTTCACCCTTCCTCATCTGTAAATTGAGGAGAAAGAAATGGCAAACCACTCCATCTCTTTGACAAGAAAACCCCAAATGGGGTCACCAAGAGTCATAATTCAATAATACCACAAACAAGCATTTAAATGGAATCTATCTTTTACCCTTAATGGTACATGGAACCTTACAGAAAACAACCAGATATTAAGACAAAAATCTTACAACTAAATGTAGGAAAGCTATTAAATGTATCCTTTTTCAGACCATAAGGCAATAAAAATTATGCTTAATAAAGGGACATTGAAACAATTGATTAAAAGCCAATCAGGGGGGCAGCTAGGTGGTACAGTGGATAGAGCACCAGCCCTGGAGTCAGGAGTACCTGAGTTCAAATCCAACCCCAGGTACTTAATAAATAATTACCTAGCTGTGTGGCCTTGGCAAGCCACATTGCCTTGCAAAACAAACAAACAAACAAACAAAAAAAATCTAATCAGAAACTAAATAATCTAATCCTAAAGAATGAGTGGATCAAAGAACAAATGATAGAAACAACCAGTACTTTCACTAAAGAGATTAACAATGAGACAACATTCCAAAATGTGTGGGATTCAGCTGAAGCAGAACATGGGAGAAAATTTCTATTTATAAATGTGCACAAAGAAAGAGTAGATAAATGAATTGAAATACAACTAAAAAAATCTAGAAAAAGATCAAATTTTAAATCCAAAAATGGAAATTTTTGAAAATCAAGAAATTAGTGAAATTAAAAATAAAAAACCTCGACTGAACTAATAAATAACACTAGAAATGGGTTGGAGGGAGACTATAAAATAGATAATTTATATTAAAAAAAAAGGTGAAAATAAAATGACTAGTATTAAAAATGAAGTCAATTCACTAAGCAATGAAGATGAAATTAAAGCAATTAGTGAGTTATTTTACTTAATTATATGTCTGATAATCTAAGTGAAGTGGATGAATATTTAAAATTATGTAAACTGCCTAGATTAATAGAGAAATCAGAATTCTTCAATAACCTTATTTTAGAAAAATGACTTCCCTAAAAACACTAGAAATTGGGGTGGCTAGGTGGCACAGTGGATAAAGCATTAGCCCTGGAGTCAGGAGTACCCGGGTTCAAATCTGGTCTCAGACACTTAATAATTACCCAGCTGTGTGGCCATGGGCAAGCCACTTAACCCCATTTGCCTTGCAAAACACTTAAAAAACTAGAAATTGTAAGTTAATGAAGTCTTTCTTGAAATGATCAGTCATATCCATCTAAAACCACAACAAGCATTATCCATAATTGAGATAAACTTGAAGCTTTCCCAATAAGATCAGGA
Source organism: Macrotis lagotis (assembly GCF_037893015.1). Classification (NCBI taxonomy): domain Eukaryota; kingdom Metazoa; phylum Chordata; class Mammalia; order Peramelemorphia; family Peramelidae; genus Macrotis; species Macrotis lagotis. The sequence continues at coordinate 677,696,317 of NC_133666.1, forward strand.
GTGAAGCAAGGGGGTCCATTATCATCACTATTATACAAGATTGTACCAGAAATATTAGCTATAATAGGCAATGAGGAAACAAAACTATCACTCTGTTGATGAAGGTATACTAAGGGAACCCTAGAGAATCTAGCTTAAAAAAAAAAGGCCAAATGACAATTCTAACTATGGTGTGGCACTAGGTAAATTAACAATCACTGCCAAAGAATCATTTTAGAAGAGTGAGAAAATAGTAACAAAATTCATCTGAAAGAACAAAAGTTCAAGAATATCAAGGAAATCAATAAAATAAAAGTAGTCTAGCAGTGTTCAATTTCATATTATAGTACAAAGAAATAATCATCAAAACAATCAGTTTAGTAACCTAAGAAATGAGTGATAAATAGAAGAGATTAAGCTCACAATACACAAAAATAAATGATCATAGTAATCTAATATTTGATAAACTCCAAAATCCAAAGTTTTGAAGCAAAAACTCACTACTTAAAAAAAATCCTAACTGGGAAAACTGGAAAGAAACCATGTATACACCCATGTATACACTCATACTTTAATACCAAGAAAAGATCAAAATGGAGAAATGATTTAATGATTTAAACATAAGGCAAATTAAGGAAATATGGAAAGGCACACCAATCAGATCTATGGATAAGGGAAAGAGTTTATGTCCAAACAAGAGATAGAGGGGATTATGATGGGAAATAAAAATAATTTTGATTATATGAAATTAAGGTTTTACACAAACGAAACCCAATGTAGAGGCAGCTAGGTGGCGCAGTGCCCTGGAGTCAGGAGTACCTGGGTTCAAATCTGGTCTCAGACACTTATTACCTAGCTGTGTGGCCTTGGGCAAGCCACTTAAGCCCATTTGCCTTGCAAAAACAAAAAACAAAAAAACAAAAAACCAATGTAGGTCTAGTTAGAAGGAAACTGCAGAGTTTAGCTGATGAAGGCCTTTCTCAAATAAAAAAGGCAAATGAGCCAAATTAATAAAGAGCCATTCCCCAGTTGATAAATGGTCAAAGGTTATGAATAGGCAGTTGTCAGAAGAAATCACAATTATCAATATTCTCATAAAAATGTCTATTAAAAACAACTAAGATAGCACCTCAGATTGGCTAAAATGACAAAAGAAATAAGAAAAATAAATAAATGAGGACAGGATCTATATTTAGGTCTTAGGGGATGCCCATTAATTAAGGAAAGGCTGAACAAGTTGTGGCATATGATTGTGATGCAATGGCATTTTGCTATAAGTAAGCAGAACCAGGAGAACATTGCACATTGTAATAACAATACTGTAAGGAGGATCAACTGTGAAAGATTGAGATGCTCCAATCAAGACAATGATTCAAGACAATTCCAAAGGACCCAAGATGAAAAATGCCATCTTATCTCTAGAGAGAGAGAACAAAAAAAAAAAAAAAAAAAAAAAAAAAAAAATACTGAAAACTTAAACTGAAAGCATACTTTCTTATTTTGATTTCGTTTTGATTTTTTTTTTTGGCAAGGCAATGGGATGAAGTGATTTGCCAAGGTCACACAACTAGGTAATTATAAGTGTCTGAAGCTGAATTTGAACTCAGGTCCTCCTGACCCCATGGCTGGTGCTCTACCCACTGTTTAATTTTGTTTTCTTTTGCAACATGGAAATATGCTTTGCATAACCTAACACATATAATCTAAATCATTTTTTTGCCTTCTTAAAAAGGGGAGAGGCTGAAAAAGAATTTGGAACTTTGGAACACTTTTTAAATAAATGAAAAAATTGTATGCAATTGAGAAATATTTAATGAAATAGAAATTTTGTAAAAGCATCAATAAATGCCTATTGAATTGAATTTACTAAGGTTAGATACTAGATTTTACTGATGAAGTTTTGAGAAATAAGTTTATTCAGTTAATAGAATAAAGACTTCATTCTATCTTACAACTATGAGTTAGGGGGAGGGGACAAGAGGGAACTCCAATATGCTTAAGAAACATAAAAACCACTTTCTCACCTGGGGAGGAATTTTAAAAAGTGACAGTCACAAAAAGGCCAAGACTGTGCCTTCTGGATACCCAAATGGGAAACAACCCAATAGAAGTAGGTAGAAAAACAGTCATTCAAAAATAGATACTGCATACTATACTACTAAGGGTATTCAACAGCTGCTGAGGATCTCCAGCAGATTCCCTACCCTATAAAGGAAATTATAGCAAACAGTTCCTAAGAGCATCTGTGCTTTTGGTGATAGTGGTCAAGGCAGCAGCAATAAGAAACTAATGCAGTAATAATAAACTGAGGCCAGTTGACATAAGAGTTTTGCAATAATGAAATTTTGCTTAGTTCAATACTAAGAACAATCTCAGAAAAGTAGTAACTAAGAATCAAAGAATTGGCAGTTTGTAGCTAACATGGAGCCCAGAGAAGATGCTAAGAAGATATAGGGGGAAAATTAGAGTATCTCAGCTGAAGAGCCTCAAAACCTGGGGTCAAGGTCCCTCACTTTCCCACATATATGAAATGACCAAACTGCTGCTTTGTTATGACTTTCAACAATTATAAAATGACAGACTGGAGTCTAACTGCTGAGAAAGATCATTCAAGTCCCAGAGCATCTCTCAAATTGAACTTCATTCCCTCTTCCTTAATAGGGTTGCAGCAGCTTCCTAAGTGATCTCCCTATCTCAATTCCCACAGATGGGACCATGTCACTCCCTCCTCAGTGACAATACCTACTACCACCTCAAGGATAAAATAATGTGCTCTGTAAAAACCCTTAGTAACCCCTCCTCACACTCCACCTCCCAATTCTCTGCTTCTGACCAGGCAAACCTTCTTCATCTCTACCTCCGCGAGTCTCTCTCAGTTTTCTTTTAAGAGTTCACTCTCTTCTAGAATTTATATGAAGCCTTTCTGGATTATCCCCATCAGTCTCCCAGAATACACTGTACTAATATCTTGACATATTTCTCCTATACATACTTACAAAACTACTCAACAACTACTTTTCATGTACTGTACTCATTGGAATACAGACTCTTTTCTAGGCTACTTTCTTTACATTTCTATCCTCAGTCCATACCACATGTCAGAGCCATAATAAATAGTACATAAATACTTGTTGAATGTAGACAATATAGAATAAAGATAAATTAGGTGTGGAAATAAAAGGAGAGAAGAAGAATGTCAGGGAAACACTTAAAATGCTTAGAAAAAAGCAGCTAGGTGGCACAGTGGATAGAGCACCAACCTTGGAGTCAGGAAGACCTGAGTTCAAATTTGACCTCAGTTATGTGTTTGACCTTAGGCAAGTCACTTCACCCCATTGCCTTGCCAGAAGAAAGGAAGGAAGGAAGGAAGGAAGGAAGGAAGGAAGGAAGGAAGGAAGGAAGGAAAGCAGATAGGGACAAGACAAGCAGGGCACTTATTTTGTTCTCATATTAAATCAACTTTTAAAAAAGTAAACAAATTCAGTTTCATTCACAATACTCTTTTCTGTTATTTGTATATAGAAATAGTTGTTTTATGAAGCGCAAAAAGGAACATTTAAAAACAAATGTAATAAAAAACTCACATAATCAATACCCAGATGTTCTATACAATCTTTTTTTTTAATGGATCAAATCTTTACTGAAAAGCTTTCCAAATGGTCCATTTGCTTTTGTGCACTAGAGTAATTCCACTGAATATCAGAACACTACAGGAAACCCTCATTGAATTGCACAGAGATCCAAAAAGGACAAGGTCAGTCATCTTGTATAGTTTGACAATTCAATGCAGTCCTGAAGCCTGACCATCAGCCTATGAACCTGAGGCAGGCCAGGACCCTGAACAAGAAGTCAGGGTGAAAATAGAGGAAGAGAAAAAGATTGAACTGAGCAGATAACATTTGGAAAATTCCATAGGACTTTCAAAGGCCCTAAACTGACTGTGGCCACCAAAGCACATCCCTTTACCATCAACATTTTCTCAGAGGGACTGAATGTGGGAATGTGGGAATATGACTGTGTCACAGAACACAAAAATCTCAGCTCTCAGAAGAATTACACAATCTCAAGGTCAATGAAAGCAGAAACAGAGGGGAGAGAAGAAGAGTAGTAAGGAAAAGTGTGCTGCTGCTGTTGTTGATATTGATGATGTTCAGTCATGTGGGACCTATTCTGACCCTATTTGAGGTTCTCTTAGTAAAGAGCCTGGAGTGATTTGCCATTTCCTTCTCAAGCTCATTTAACAGATGAAGAAAATGGGGAAAAAAGAAACCTAAGTACACTTGAGAAGGCCCTTCCTTTTTCCAGAGTAGAATAGGCTACATTGTGAGAGCATATATGACAAGCAGTGGGGCTGCTCATGTTGGTAACCATAGCTCTGGGATGAAATTCTCCAGACTTTGCCTCTCTCCCCAGACTCTGGAAAACATAATACACTCATTTTCAGGATTTCCTTAATTGTAGATAGGGTATTTCAAATTTCACCTCTAGACTTAGTGAACCATTCTACTTTGATTCAGCTCTAATTGTTAGAATCATTTTCTTGATCAAACCTAAATTTGTCTCTAGGTTAACTACACCAACCCCCCCCCCCTTTTCCCTTCCCTTCCCCGCCTTCCAGGCCACTGCTCCTGACTCTGCTCTCTAGGATCAAATAGAAAAAAAGGTTTAAAATCTTTGAAGGCAGTTACTACTTCTCCCCAGTCTTCTCTGCTCCAGGATAAACATGGCCAACATGGAATGAATTCAAGGCCCTTTGCCATTCAGGCTACTCTCTTCTAGATTCTCTCAAGCTTATCAACATCCTTCTTTAGCTACTGTGCCTAGAAACACTGAACTCCTTATGAGATCAGACAAGAGTGATGTGCAGCTATTCTGGGAAGCCAGGCCTTCTCTTCATGCAGCCCAAAGTTACATTAGTTTGTGGGACTGCTGCATCACATTGTTGTACTTGTAATGAGCTTGCAGGCTACTCAATATTTCTTTCCATTCCTTTTTTTTTTCTCAGAACTGCTGTTTGTGCATACCTCCTCCATCCTATAATTGTGAGGTTGGATGGTTGTTTTTTACTCAAGTTTTACTGAGTTTTTACCTTGTTAAATTTAACTAAATGTTTTTGCCTATCAAGATTTCAATTTCCTAATTCATATATTGCCAATTCTCTCTCAAAGTATGACACCATTTAAAAATTTGATAAGAAAATCATTCTGCTTGTCTTTATCCAAGTCATTGATAAAAATGTTAAACAGCACATGGCTATGCATAGATGCCTCCATACTCCACTGGAAATATCCTGCCACATTGACACTGAGAGCCAGGCAACTTAATTGTAATCTCATCTAATTCAAAACACTTCATCTCCACAAGAACAGCAAGAGACACTTGATCAAAAGTTCTGTCTGGCATGACCTGTTTTTGTTTTAGATGTGCTGGCTCTCTATAATCACCATCTCCCATGCTAGATGTTCACCAAGCATCTCTTTATATTCTGTTCTACAATCTTCCCAGGAAGATTCATGGTTTTTCAAACTTTTCAATATGTTCTCTTTTTGTTCTGAAAAATGGAGAACTATTTGCCTTTCTCCAACCTCATGGCACCTCTCTCATTTTTACATGATCTTTCAAGTATCACTAAACAGCCTAGTAATTACATCAGTCAATTCTTTCAAAACCTATTAAGATAGTCCATCTGGGTCCTCATTTAGAGAAGCTAGGTGCTTTCTTTCTATGTAGCATTACTTATTTTGGTTATCAATTCCTTGTTAGTCATTTCTATTCTGTCATTTATAAAAAATTGGACTGGAAAAAGTTCTGCCTTCACTCCCTTCCCTCCCAGCTGCCTTCTCCTCATCCACTAAGTAAAGGTCTTATCCCTTGATGTTCCCTTTCTACTAATAGGACAAACAAACAAACAAAAGTCTTTTGGAGCGTCCTTAGCTTCCCTTGACAGTTTCAGATAATTCTGAGGATCTAGCTTTTCTCACTATTACAGGACTAAGCCACACTCTATTCTTTTCCTGTCATCTAGCCTTGCTTCTGTCTTCTATTTATTGAGTAAATTGGTTGGCTGGATGAGTTCCCTCTGCATTGGAATTGTTTGTTTTGGTGTGTTCAAAATCATTCCAAGACTTTCCTGGCTTGGGGTCCTTGAATTTTACTCCATAGGATCCCTTTTTACTTTACACACTTTGAAATCTACTTTCCCTAGCTAGAAAGTATGGTTGTCACTTTCCCAAGAGCCAGTTCCTCTCTATTAGATTAGGATTAGGATCAGATTAGGAGTTCCCCTCTGCTCCTTGGCCTTTTGAAGAATGTAATTATCACTAAAGCAAGTCAAGAAGTTATTGTCTATTCTGCTTTTGGCAGAGAAAACTCCAATAGATGTCTGGATAACTAAAAAAGAACCCCACCCCTTCCTGCATTTGTCTCCTGTAAATTTATCAGTGTCCCAATTGCTATTCTTCCTTCTTTCTAGCTATTCACATAGTAAAATATAAGTCTAACTTGTGTTATATGCAATCAGTCTTCTTCCCTTTTGAGTTTAAAATCCTTTTAATTAGATTTCTAAGACACCCCCCCCAGAAAATACATTCTTATTTATTTATTTATTTATTTATTTACTTATTTATTTATTTATTTATTTATTTGTTTATTTGGTTTTTGCAGGGCAAAGGCCACACAGCTAGCTAATTATTAGAAAAAAACACAATCTGTCTTTCTGTTCTTAAGTTTCTTGTCTAAGATTTCATAATCACTAGAAATGCTTTTTGAGGGCTGCTAATGATAGTTGTCATCCACTGTGATAAGACTTGAGAGGTTCTGTCTTATGTTTTGGCTCTATACCAAGAAGCATAGATCTACTATTATCAGGTCAACAAAGAGCTGTCTAGCACCTCAAGAAGAGAAACACATCACCATTTAGGACTACTCTTCTTCCTCTGTCCCTTATTAAATAATTACTTCGGAGCTTCTGTGGATATTCCAAATCCTGCTAGGAGGAAAAGCAGTTGATTACTCCTAAGGACCTAGTTTTTAAGCTCTAAAGTTGTGGAGTCCCTTTCCTTCCTTTTGCTCCTCTGTTACACACTGCAAATATCTGTCATCTGGATATATACAGGTAAAAGTCTGCCCTCCTTTCCTTAAGAAGCCTATTTTACCATGAAAACCTTGCTTGTATTCCTTTAGAACTAATAGTCTGTAAATTGGGAAAATGTACTACCAGTCCATATACCTTCTTCCAGGAGGAAAATCAGCCTACAGGCTGGACACTGATGAAGAGATACTCAGCTGTGAATATGAACATACATGGCAGTGTCCCAACACAGGGCATAATGGTGAGATTTTCAGCCTTATTTCAAAAGATATTTACTGGATCTATTCATAGGTATTTATAGAGCTAGTTAAACCCTAAGAACCTGGTTAAATATTTTACGTGACTTTTAATTTTATTTCAATTTTATTTATTTTTTTTAGGTTTTTTGCAAGTGACTTGCCCAAGGTCACACAGCTAAGTAATTAAGTGTCTGAGGCTAGGACTTGCCCAAGGTCACCCAACTAGGTAATTATTAAGTGTCTGAGGCCGAATTTGAACTCAGGTCCTCCTGACTCCAGGGTCAGTGCTCTATCCACTGTGCCACCTAGCCGCCCCTCTCATTTTTAGTTTTAAAAAGTTAAGATTTTATACAACCAATTTGCCCCCTTCTCCATTATACTGTTTACTCAAACTCAATCCCTATCTGTTCTTACTTAACCTGCTTCCCAATGGAAGGAGCCAGAGACAGACACCCCTGAACTACTGCTCCTTGTTGCCAGCCTGGGTCCTACCAGATTCATCAAGGGAGCTATTACCATGAGGAGGGGCAAAAGAACAGAGATGGTCTTGCTGGCTCAAAATAAACAATAAATGCTTTTTCATTCATTCATCCTTCTTGAATCTGTCTCTTCCAGGTTTTACCCCCTAATCCCCTTTGATCTTGTTTGATCCTCATTTGATCCTCATCCTTCAGAAGACTTAAACATCTACAGGAGTCATCCCTCTTCTTCCCTAAGCTTTGGCTACACATCTCCAGATGCCTGCTGGACACATCTCAAACTCAACAAACTGAGACTAAAACTCATCTTTTATAAAACTGGTTCTCTCTCCCCCTTATTATCATAAGGTCAACACCACCCTCCCAGTCCCACAGGTTGATCTTCCCTCCTGCCAATTTTACCTTCACAACTTTTCCCAAATACACCCCTTCTCTCTTCTGATAGCATCACCACTCGCTGCATCTCCATCACAGATACAAGTGCATAACAGTGAGTCCGTCTTCAGTCTCTCCCCACTCCAATTCATCCTCCATTCAGTCCCCACAATGGTTTTCCTAAAGCATAGGTCCAACCATGTCACTTCTCCAGCAATAACTATAGTTAATTCCAGAATAAAACCCCAAATCCTCTTGTTGGCATTCAAAGTCTTCCATAATCTAATTCCTTTGACCTCATTTTAGTCTGTCCTACTTATCTCCCTCACCCACCACATACTCTTCAATCCAGGGATGCAGGTTCCCTATTGTGCCACAAACAGAATAACCCATCTCTCTAAGCTCCAAGCATTTCTCATTTCTGTCTGTGCCTCCCCTAGTTTCCTTTCAGGGCCTATAATAATCCCCCACCCCCCCACACACACACACACATTCCTGTACATGGCTTGTTTAAGTCCATCTGCCAGGTCCCTGAAAGAAAATCCATGTATGGGCCTTTTTCTTCATCTCCAACACTTGACACAGCCTGGCACAAAGTGGGCACAAATCTGAAACCTATCTATCATCCATCTCTATATATAATGTTTGCTCTTGGATTATTCTAGATCTCACCCTCATTTCCAGTCAGGTTCTCCATTGCCCTTCATGTCACAGCCATCACCAGATCCTGTGGAACCCTGGCACTTTTAGGCCACCTTCAAACCACATCTACTTCCCCTCACTCCTGAAGGGGTTATCCAGCTTGTAGGGACTAGTATTAGCAGCACTTCGCACCATGACTGATAGATAAGGCGTAGTCATTCATTCATTCATTCATTCATTCATTCATTCATTCATTCTACTCCCTTCCTATGTATCCTCCTCACAGCTACCAAATTCCTCAAGCCCAAATGTAAGCCTATCACTCACCTCTTCAAGAAGTCCCAGTGGCTCCCAGACCTTGAGAATGAATTGTGAGCTCCTCTGTTCTAAATTCAAGCCTTCCATCTGCTGACTCTGAGTGATCTTTTCCAAATGATTATCTATCAGTCACCTTCATATAACCCACCACCCCAGATCAAACTGTCTTACTGTTCCCCATACATGATATTTGATTTCTCACCAGCGTGCTTTTGCACAGATTGTCCTCCATTCTCTTCTCTCTCCACCCCCTCTTCACTTCCTCACAGTTCAAGTGCCCAAATCCTTCAAAAGTTTTTCCCAATCTCTGCTGTGGTAAGTAAGCTCTCACCCCCAAATCACTGTGTAATGTGTTATTTATCTGTGACTCTCTGGAGGCAGCATTCTCCAGGTGAATGTAAACCAACTCCTCAAGGACACAGACTGCCTCATTTTGGTCCTTAGATCCCAATGCCAGGCAGAGTGCCAGGCAGTGGCAGCTGTTACTTGACATAGCAAAAACAAAAGACAGCAGACAGAGAGCAGACCCCATGGTACAATGAGACCCCAAAATTAATCACAGATAAAAGGATAAAGTCTCTAGCACTTTAGAGAGGATTTGTGGACTGCCATGGGCAAGGATGAACACAGGACAAGAATGAATCTGAGTATCTCTGGTCTGTGTCAGTGCAGATGAACCAGTACACTAATGAGACAAGAATCCATAATGGCGAAAGACATTATGAGTACAATGTCATAAGTTCAATTAATAAAAAGGCATATGTTTAAATGATTCTCTTACTTGAACACTGTGAATTTATTATTTTAGATGCCTGTCTGCTTATTAAGCTAGGAATAGGATCAAGTGGCTCAAACAACTGAATAAAATATATGTATTCTTTGTTAAAACTTAAGTGCACAGGTTAAAAATGAAATGTTAGGACTCATATGTAAGATTCCATGAATCTAAAACGATGACTATGAAATGAAGTTTCCTAAAATGACAGCTTCTATGTGCTTTTGGTACAAACACTCCAGAAACTTGGATACTGTTACATTAAATCTCCCCAAAAGATATCAAACACAGAGTATAACAATTAAAATACAAAATACCTAAAAAGAAAAAATTATACATGAAAATCAAAGTTCTTTTGGTTTACAAATTCAATCTATTCATTTTTAAGATGAGGAAACCAAGACTCAAAAAGGGATCTATCTTGGCCACTCTAAGAGCCCACCTAAGCTCTTGCTCACTTCCACTTCCAGTGCATTTGTTATAGAAATATATAAGAAAAATTACTATCTGGCCAATATAACTTAAGTGAAAATTTTCCAATCTGTTATTATAATTGTTCTAATTAAATAATATAAATTATGACATTTATTTGTTACCTAATTATGTTATAATTATTCTGAAATATTACCATACCTATAATTGAAATATTGCCATACATTTAAGAGCAAATCTACCTGTTGATTCAACTTCTTAAAGACAAACACCAAAGTTGCTAAGGAAATAAACTTAGCTGATGCTCTTTTTTAATTCATAGGATAAAATACTTACTAATCCCTAGCCCCAAATGAGAATCACACCTTCATTCAATTAAAAGCTCTAAGCTACTGCACACTAACTCAAGGTCAGCGCTATCTTTCCAAGAAATAGTAGTCAAATTCATCACCCTATCTATCAATGCAAAAACAGCCAAGTATGATCTTCACAATCTCAGTAAGTTTAGAAGTGTACTTACCAAGTCCCAGTGACTTTGGTTCCTCACTTTTTTCAATCTCTGCTGATCAATAAGTTGAAAAGCAGAGTACAACAGCAAAACTCCATACTCTTAACAGCCTAGTTCTGGATTTATATCCCAAGTTAAATATTTATGCTACACTTCTACTAACTTAAATACACATTTCAGCTTTAATTTAAATAAGAGATAGCAATCTAGAATATAATTTCTTTTTTATAGCCAAAATCAATAATCATTCACCACTACATTTTCCCGACAATCATGGAAAACATGTTCAGATATGACACAATTTCATTTTTTATTTATTCTAAAGTAACTAGGTGATCTTGAACAAATTACTTATCCTTTAGGAATCTCAGTTTCTTCAGCTATAAAATAAGTAGGTTGGACAAATTAAATTATATAGTCTCTCTCCCACTCTAGCATTCTATGATTCTAAGCACTGAAAACTCAAATAAAATAAGTGCATCTGCTTTATCTCCGAATCAACCTAAGAAAATACTGACACAATCCATACTCTCAACTTGGAAAGTCATGTATAAAGTGCTGAATTAATGTTGTTGTTCATTTCAACTTCCCAAGTTCCACTGTACATGGAGTCAGGGTCTTCAATCCCAATGAATGCACTTCATCCAGAACAGGTAACTTGAACTCCTCCAAATAGCAAAACATCTTTCCCTCCTTAAGGAGGGAAACAGAATAGTACAGTGGCACCTGTCAAGTCAGAGAACCTTAGATTCAAACCTTGAGTCATTCTGCTCCAGTATCAGTTCCCTAGTTCTCACCCCCACCCCATACAAAAATCACTGCTGTAAAAGAAACTAGAAACAAATTAAAAACTAAGAAACTGTTAGTTCTTGCTGTCACCCATTATCAGTCCTTCTTTATTGCTAACACTATTCTCATTTCTTATTCCTCCTTTATTGCCTGCCCTTCTATCTTCAACAGAAGTCTTTTAAAATCTCAATTGGCTGCTGACCCCACAAACTAATTCCCTCTCAGAATCACCTATTTGTGGCTTCAGAATTTCATCTTTGAAAACTTCCTCCTGAATAGGGTTCCCTTAAAGAAGTTTTGCTTGGGGGGGGGGGCCCTATCCATTCTTTCTCTGAACCCTTCAAAGTCTGCTCTCTGAAAATCTAGCATGCCTCTCAGTCAGACAATATCTTGCCTGCCCTCACCTTCTGTCTGTCACAAAGGAAGACAGAATGGCTTCTTAAAATGAAAAGGAGTAGAAGTGTAGAGCTAGCAACATCCTTAGAAGTCATCCTGCCCAACCTCCACTGAACTGAAGCCCAGAAAGAAGTAATAGTGCTAAGGTCACAGAGGTAGGAGGCAGAAAGGCTAGGGAGTGAAACGATAACCACCAAAATCCACTGCTCTAGCCATCATTTTCAATTGAACAACCAGTTTCTCTTGGCTGCTAAAAGTCAGTTCCCAAACAGAAATTTCCATCAATGCTCTTCTACTTTACATTATCATGAAGATGAGTTAAGAAACTATTAGCTGTTCTGCTTGTAACAGAGAGAGAATTCCAGCAACTATCTAGATAACTGGCTCACAGCATAGTATAATGGAATGAGAGATGCAACTAGAGTCAGAAAACTCAGCCACAGATACTCCCTGAATCGAGGGAAAAGAAATGATGGACTCAATTGCCTTTAAGGTAATCTCTTTTCAGCTCTCGATCTAATTCCAGGAATCCTGCTTATGATCTATGTTCAGGATTCCTCATCTAGTGCCTTTTTCACTCCAAATGACAGTATCATTTCTCTTAATGCTGCCAATTCCTAGATTCCAAATGTTAACACCACTTAATATACAGTGTTTTCCAGTTTCCAATGTCTTCCCTCTCCCTTGTTACTTTTAAATAAAGATGACCTTACAGAGTCATCAATTCTATGCTACTAGTGATCCCAGAAGGTCACAATTCTGGAAATGAATCCCCATGTGTGATCTTGCTTCTTTGCGCCTTTGTTCAAGCTACTCCCAAGAATACCTAGAAGAACCTGTTGAGTTCTTACCTCTCTTTAAAGCACAACATGCATCCTATCTCCTCCAAGAAGTTCCTTAATTCTGCTTCTGGCCTCAACAACTTTCAACCCCAAGTTTTTACATCCCACTACTTCCCCCTACAACCTGCAACTTTTGGTCCCATACAATAGTTTGGTTTGCAACCCTAATGTACTTAACAAGGAAAGTCTATGGATCATAGCTACTCTTGTCTATAGAAAGGCCCCACACAGCTCAGATCATGAACTCCAAGAAATAGTAAAAGAACATGGAACAGGAGAAGGTAAGGGGGCAGCTCTAAGATGTAAGAAAAAGGAAACAAAGAAAAGAGGGAGAAAAATTTATCAGACCAAGAAAAATCATCCCTTAATTTACAAGTTGTGAGACTGATTTTCTTTAAAGGCTGGGAAACTGTCTCTGAAGGCAATAGCAGCATCATTTCAATAAGCCTACAGCCCCCCATGGGCATTGCTTTGAAGAATACCACCCATTGGATCTCTAAGTCCTGGCATGTTGATTTAAAAAAAATGTTTCATCACTCTTTAAATTGCACAAAGTGTTCAATTTTTAAAATTCTCCAAAAAGGTTGATAAAAAGAAAAAGCAGAGCTCTATTGACAGTTGCCACTGACAGTCAGAAGGCAGAGTACAAGATTTATTACTGAGGTGGACAGCTTTTTTAATTTGCAGATTCAGAATCAAACTCAGCATTGTGTACCTTTGAGTATAACCACTATTCAAGTGAAAGCTTTGAGGTTCTTTGGCACAGGGAACAGAGATGGTGACGGATCAAAGGATGAGAAATTCAGTGCAAATAAGGGTTGGTTCATGTATTTCACAGGCAGATTATCTTTGGATAAAAACATGTAAAGTACAAGTATTAGAACCAATGAGATGGAAACTAAAAAAGAAAAATGATTCCCTATTTCAAAGATATTTCAGAGTTCAACAACTTGATCATTTGCATTAAAAAAAAGAAAGCAAGTAGCACTTCAGGCCCATTTAGTTCATTCAGTTCTTCAAAAAGTTATCAAGAGGGTACTAGGCCTTTCCAAACTTATCTGTGATTATCACTCTAAAGAATCCAGGCTAAATGTTATGTTTCAAAAGAAAAAGTTCCTTTTTTTCTTGATTTGTTAAAGGAAAAATAAGGCATGAATTAATAAGAGCATACAATATAATTTTTTGTTAAGGAAAATTTTCTGTGCTTGGTTTTGTTGACCTTTCTGATAAAATATCTTCACATGATGCTACTGTCCAAAATAATCATAATCATATTCTATAGTTCATTAATTGAATAAGGTGTTTGTTATAGAGACAACATATATATATATATATATATATATATATACACACACACACATACATGTGAATTTATAGCAATACAGTAAATATGCAATCAATTGCATAAATGCATGTGTATCTATACTCACTATGGTTGGCTTTTATTTACCTTTGGGTCATTCCTCTAAAATGGTGCTCTATGACTCACCACTATATAACAAGAAAAGAGATTGTGATGAAAAGATTGGGGTTTTTTTATTCCTATAACAGTCATCTCACCACCAACAATCAAAGGACAAATATGGAAAGAAAAAAATCTTTTACAATGAACAAAATGTTTCAAATATTTTGGCACTGTTATCAAGACACAAGAAACTTATACAGAAAAAACCTCAATATAACTGACAGAAGAACTATGAAAAGGAAAACAAGAATATATATTTTAACATTGTATATTATTAACTGCAACTTTAAATGATAGGTTAGCTATGGTATGCAGGTATATCAAAAACCATAAAATTTGATTCTGGAAAAAAAAAAGAAATAGATCAGTGGAATTAAAGAAAGTATTTTTATGGGGCGGCTAGGTGGCATAGTGGATAAAGCACTGGCCTTGGAGTCAGGAGTACCTGGGTTCAAATCCAGTCTCAGACACTTAATAATTACCTAGCTGAGTAGCCTTGGGCAAGCCACTTAACCCCATTTGCCTTGCAAAAACCTAAAAAAAAAGTATTTTTTAAGAGTTTACTACAATGTGCCAGACACTATGCAAATAAGACAAAATACCATGAAATATAATTCAATGATATGCTTTTTTTTAAATCACTCAAAAAACCCCAACAGCAATTGGAGCCACTGTGCAATTAAAAACTAAGAATATTAAGAAATGTAAATTATTTAATACTATAAGTTTACTGGAAATGATTTAAATTATTTTTAATCATTTTTAAACTAGGAGTAAAAGGAATATATCTGATTCAACTATGAAGAAGAACAAGGATGTTTTGATCTGTGAGGGCAATAAAACCGTGAGGGAACACAAAACTGATGGGTTAAATTATATGAAAATATTTTGCAGTATCTTAAAATTAAACAAAAAATTAGGGGAATCATTTAAATAAATATATCAAATAAAAAAATCTGACAGGCTCGCTCTGTAAAGAATTGACAGTTTGTATAAAATTGCAAATACTTACCTTCCAATGATGTAACTGTTAGTAATTAACATACAGAGATGATCCAACTTAATAAGCAAACAAAAACAAATCAAAACAAGCTTAGCTATCATATTATACCCATTTCTAAAATGGCAATAATATTAATATATGATACAAATACAAACGAGCTAGAAGGAAACAGACACTCTTGCACTCTACTGTTGACTGCAGACTTGTACATCATGAAAAGCAATGTGGCAAAATGCAGCAAGAATCACTCAAATGATTACATAAAATTCTATCCCAAAAACATCATAAAAGGGATTTAACTGAACAAAAATAGTCAGAACTAATCGATGTATGATAGCAAAATATTAAAAACAATCTAAATGTCCAATAATCTCAAAATAATAGTTGAACATGTTATGCTAAATCAATAGAATGGAATGGAGAGAGGGAGAGGGAGAGGAGGAAGGGACATGTGACTTCATTAAGTGTAGATTATTCTTAGTGTGGGCTCCATCTATCAATGAAAATCTATTAGTTTATAATTTCAATTCTCCTTTTTTGGGGGGGGGTGTTGCAAGGCAATGGGGTTAAATGACTTGCCCAAGGTCACATAGATAGGTAATTATTAAGAGTGTGAGGCTGCATTTGAACTCAGGTCCTCCTGACTCCAGGGCCAGTGCTCTATCCACTGTGCCATCAACTCCCAAAGAATTAATTATGACACAGAGAGGAAGTAAACTTAACAGAAGTCAGAGACAAGATTTGAACTCAAGTCCTCCAGATACCCTGACTAGTCCTCAAGCCACTGTGCTGACTGACTCTAAAGGAATATTATAGTCCTGTAAAAATATCAAGCCAGGAAAAATACTAACTACATGAAGGACGGTCTTGTAAAAGAGTCAAAAAGATAAAAAGATAAAGAAAAGGAGAGGGAATGGAGTAAAGAACAATGTCTACAGAGTGTAATCTAGTGACCTTGACTTTGACAGTTGTTCAAATTCTAGAATATAGTTATTAAAGGAATGGTTAGCAAACATAGTAAATCAAAAAAGTATTTTAGTACAATGGCTAGTATATGGCAAACACTAAGTACTAAGAATAGCACCCCCTTGGGGCAGCTAGGTGGCCCAGTGGATAAAGCATCAGCCCTGGAGTCAGGAGGACCTGAGTTCAAATCCAACCTCAGATATTTAATACTTAGTTATGTGAGCTTGGGTAAGTCACTTAACACCATTGCCTTGAAAAAATAAAACAAAATAACAACAAAAAAAAATACCACCCCCTCCTCATAAATAGCACAAACCAGGACCTGCGCTCAAAGACTCCACTTTCCAAAAGGGAAGTAAACATGAAAATAAACCAGGTACATACGGGATGAATGCAAAATATATGGCAAGGCAATCTTAGAGAATAAGCTAACAGCTAAAATGAGTAAAAAAAGGCATTCTGGAGGGCAGAATTTGAGCTAAGTCAGTAGACAAAAAGACAGGATAAGTTCACAGTCAGTACAAGGACAAAGAAAGGGACACAGTGATATGGTTGAGGAATAGCAAGGGGAAAAGTATAACTAGATCACAGAGAATGTAGAGAAGAGTCACATATAAGAACACCAGAAAAGGCTCAGGTTACAAAGAACTTTCTGTGCCAAACAGAACACTTTATATTTGATCCTGTACATACTAGGGAGGAGGCTTGGGAAAGGAAATGATGAGTAGGTTGGCGATATGGCCAGACCTACAGAAATGTCAATTTGGCAACTATGTGGAGAGAGGGAGGTCAAGATGAGTGGGAGAGCAAACAAGAAACAGCAACGCCAAGGAAACAAGGAAAGGGGCCAAGGGCCTCCACAGTTTCAAGTCACACACCAGGCAGAATTGACTGCATCCACTGATCATGCCTGTTTCTGAGGAGATGAAGCTACAGTGGGAGTCTCCACTAAGGCAAGTACCCAATCGAGAGGTCATGGGATCTGAGAGCTAAAAGGTCACCTAAGGAAAGAGGAAAGGTAAAATAGCCCAAGGCCTCAGAAACAAGACATGTCAAAACTCCTAAGTGAAGCTACTAGGTCTGAGAGTGGCCAACACCTTTTCCAGACTGGACAAAGTAAGAAGATCCAGACTCAAAAATTAACAGAAAATGTACAGGTTATGCCTGATTAACATAATTTCCTTCTCTGGCATGGTTATTGAACTGGTAGATCAGAGGACTCTTGGAAACATGGTTTTTCTAGATCTGAGCAAAAATCTAAGCTTGTCTGTCATTTTCTATCCTTCCTCCCTGTCATAGCCAAACTCCCAGAAAAAGTAGATACTTCATTGCCTCTTCTTGTTTCTTCTCTCACTTTTCAACTGCTTCCAATTTGATTTTCTCACACTTTTTCTCCAAAGTTACCACCAATTTCTTAAACTGCTTTAAAAAAAAATAGAACAGTCTTTTTTCTGCCTCACTTGAATTGGCATTTTTCACAGCATCATCCCCACCCTTCTCAATCCTCCCTTGGCTTCATGGAAGCATTGCTTCCTTTTGGGCTCAAATCAAGAGAATATTCTTTAGACATTTTCTCCAAACATTGATAGTTTTTTTTCTCCCCATCTCCTCAAATAGTTTATACATTTTGTATTTACTTTTTTTGTAGGCTCCCAGCAGAGACATTTTGGTATGAATTCTCAGTACCTAATAAATGCTTAGAGAAGGCACATTGTTTGCTATTCTTCCAGTAAAGGTGGAAATACAAAAACTGGATAAAGTTAGGGTTAGATTCTAAAGTGGTTGACTTGATAGTAGTCATTAATGGGTAGGTGTGATCCTAGAAGAAAATCTCTATTTTCTTAGAGATTTTAGAACATTTAGAAGGGTTCTAGGGATCTGGAGTTGACCTTGCACTACTCAACATTGTTATCAATAATGCAAAAGAAAGCAGAGTGAGCATACTTTCCACATTTGAAGAGAATAGTAGCTAATATAATGGATGATTCTGAATTTAATTTTGATGGACTAGAATATTGGACCATGAAGAGTCACCCAGGATGGGCAGGCACAAATGGCTTGGGAATTGTATTTTTAGAGGGGACACTCACATCAATGAGAGCTCACATTCATTTGAGTTTAAGAAGGATGGCCAAATATAAGATAATGAAATTTAATAATGTAAAGTCTGACCCTGAGTTTCTAAAAGTCGACTTAACTAGAAAAAGTTGGAGGAAATACTGCTAAAAACTATCTGGGGAAAAAAAAACTATCTGAGATTAAATCAACTATAGAGTCAAGAATGTGTTTAATTTTTTTGCTAGTTTTTGTTTTTGGGGATGTCAACAATGTTTGAATAGGGCATTTTTGCAATGTATTCTCATCTGTATATTGCATTCTAATTTGCTATTGATTTTTAGAAAATCAAAAGAATTTCTTAGTTGGAAAGGAACTCAGTTGTCATCTAGCTGACCATACCTGAATAAGAATTGTTTCTACAACCATCCAAGGCGACCCATTCAAATTCTAGATTGTACTTATTAGGAAAAATTAATAACAGTGAAGTCCTTATTGTATGAAAAGCACTTTAGCAAATCTTAGTCTCATTTGCCACTCATCACAATTCTACATGATCTCTTTTATTACCAACATTACCATTTAAAGATGAGGAAATGAAGGGGGAGAGGGAGTATTAAGTGACTTGTCCAGATCACATAGCTATTAATTGCTTAAAGAAGGATCCCAATATAGGTCTTTCTAATGCCAAATTCAGCACTCTCTCAACCACTAATCTAGTGGTGTCAAACTCAAATAGCAATGAGGGTCGCTAAATTCTATAAAAGGATCTCTGCTGGCCACATGTTGACCTGGAGAGAAATATGCTAGCATTATGGCTTGCTGTATTCTTATTTATTTTGTTAGCTATTTCCCAATTCTATTTTAAACTGGTTTGAGCTGCTCTCCAGAGGGCTGAGCCACTGCCTTTGTCTGAACTGACACCTCCATATTAAACCACATTTTCTTTATTTCTACTCAAGAATTCCTCCCTCTGCTCTCTGGGTTAGTGGACAAAGGGCAAGCCTTAGGAGTCTGAAAGAGAGAGGTAACTATGGTCAAATAGATTAGCCAATTAGGCTCTCTGAACCTCAGTTTCCTCATTTATAAAATTATGATAACCTCTGTAGTCCCTTCCAAGCTAAGTCATTAGCCCTTAAAGCATTTGAAGGCAGTGCTGGGGGGTTGCTTCACCAGACTCTATAATCACAGATCTGTGTCCCTTCTCAAGATGTTCTCTGACTCATTAGCATCTTCCCAGAAATGTGCTTCCCAGAAACAGGCACAAAGGGAGTCTTGGCCTGGGCCTCCCTAAGCCTCCAAATGAAGATTCTGGGTCTGACACCACAGCTCTGACTCAATAGTAAGCCTGCACTTGGCCACAAAAGGAAGATCCATCTCAGTGGATTTTAAGACAAAGAGTTTACAATTATCTTTATTAACTACAGTTTACTAGTCTCACCTATTCAGGCCTTTGTGGAACCTACATAATCAGGTCTGACTATATGCACCTAATCAAAAGGGTCTGATAACTTTCAAATCTGTAAGTTTATTAAGGAGAGGCATGGAGAAAAGCATAATGAGTGTAAACAGGTTACAACATTTAACCAAAGAGGAACTTCACAAAGGAAGATGAGTAAAAAGAGGCCATCTGGGCACATATGATAAGAGGAGAAGATGAGTTGGTCATGTAGATGACAGAGAGCAGAAGTGATGCCACACTGGTGCTCTTGTAGACCCCTGAGGGGAACTCAGAAGAAAAAGAAAAAGAATCAACAAGGCTAGGTAGGAAGAGACAGATTTTTATCTCCACCATGGCAGGAACTTCAAATAAATAAAATCCCAGCTCCATTTGAGACTAAGCAAACAGAAAGTCAAGTCTTATGAATTCCCCTATTTGTGTCCTCAAGAAGAACCTATGAACTATCCTTCCATTTTGCTACAACTTATTATGTCTCCTGATTTCATTTATTACAAATCCATCACTAGCTGATATTCTTCAGTTCTCTGAATAACTAGAATTTTTGTATGGGTTTAAGGGTTTTATATAATGTTTCATATGACCTCAACAACCCTGAAATAAAAACTGTTATTATCCCCACTTTATAGATGAGGGACCTGAGGTTGAAAGAGCTTATAGTATTAAGTGTCTGAAGTGGGATTTGAATCACACAAGAGATAGAGGCAATTACAAAAGATAAAATAAGTAACTCTGACTACATGTAACCAAAAAACTTCTATGCAAAGTTAATGAATCTAAGATAAGAAGAAAAATATTTGAATGTGATTTGAATTTTCTAATAGAGGTTTGGCAACTAAGTACATATATAAAAAATGCTTGTATCAATTTTTTCATATATATTTGTTTGTTTACATTTATATTTTACATTTATATTTAATAATCTATTGTATTATGCTTATTTGTGTTTTGTATTTGTTTCTTATAAAATACTTTATATGTATATACACACTACACATGTACACACACACACACACACACACACACACAATAGTCATTGCTCCAATAGAATGGTCAAAGGATATGACCAAACAGTTTTCAAAAGAAAAACTGTAAAATATTCACAGTAACATGAAAGAATCCTCGAAATCACTAGTAAATCAAAACCCCACACCTTGAATATCAAAGATGACCAAAAAATAGAAATAATCAATGGTGGATGTGTGGTAGACAAAGATGTATTAGGCACACTAATTTGGCAGAGCTGTGAAATGGTAGCAATTTAGAATTATGCAAATAAGCTAACTGAAATGTCCACACCCTTTGAAGCAGAGACCAAGGAAGTCAATGAGAAAATCCTCAAGTATACCAAAATATTTATAGTAGCACTCTTTGTTAAAGCAAAAGGCTGGACAAAGTAAATGTTCATCAATTGGAGAGTGGCTAAACAATCTGTAGTATGTGAATATCACAGCTAGGTCTGTGTCTATTAAGTGTCTGACATTATGTATGTGGTAAATACAGAAGTGTAAAAAGATATAGGGGCAGCTCCAGGTGGTGTGATGAATAGAGCACCAGGCTTGGAGTCAGAAAGACTCACCCCTCTAAGTTCAAATCTGGACTCAGTCTTCTACTAATGCCAGTTTGCCTCGGTTTCCTCACCTGCAAGCTAGAAAAGGAAAGGAAAACCACTACTACAGTATCATGACCAAGAAAACCCCAAATGAGGTCATAGTCAGACACTACTGAAAAACTACTAAACAATAAAAAGATACACACAAATTGATGGAGAGTGAAGTTGAGTAGAGTTGAAAATCTATATATCCAATGACTATAACAATGTAAATGAAATATAGGGGCAGCTAGGTGGCACAGTGGATAGAGCACAGGCCTTGGAGTCAGGAGTATCTGAGTTCAAATCTGACCTCAGACACTTAATAATTACCTAGCTGTGTGGCCTCGGGCAAGCCACTTAACCCCATTGCCTTGCAAAAACTAAAAAAACAAAACCAAAAAAACATAGGCCAAGTGCCCATACACAATGTAAATGAAATATAACCACACACTAAAATATTAAAAGCGAATGAAACACAATTATAAAAACCAAGAAGGATCCAAATGAAATGAGAGGACACTCCCAATCCACCCCTTAGTCTCTAGGCTCATGTGTTAAATATTACATGTTTTAGGATTTTTTTCAATGTATTCAAAGTTGTGCTGATTTTTCTCTCTTTTCTTTTTTTTGAATCTTCAAAAAAACCCTGTTATATAAAATGGCTGTCTGGAAAAGACAAAAGAAGGAATACTGGAGAAAACTATGATGATGTAAAACAAGTTGGCAATAAAAATGTATTAAAAATAAGTTAAAAGTATATCATGAATAAAATTTAATTTAAAAAGGTAAACTATGGCAATTCTCTGTGCAAGATATTTATTAACAGGACAGGCAGTCTGATAGTAAAAGGATGGATGACTAGTGGGTTTAATTGGGTCAAAGACCCAAAGTGAAAGCTGATAGTTTTTTAACCCAAATGTGTCTGCCTTCTGATTGGCCTGAACAATCCATCATCTGGACCCCACCCCCACCCCCCATGAAAGCAACCCTGCCAGGTAGGTAGACTACTCTTCAGATTTGAATAATCACCTCTTCTCTGTCTCCAGCAATCCTGGCTAGAAAAATAAAGGCTATCTCTCACTGCCAGGCAATTTGACTTCCCCATTGAAAACCATGGGAAAAGAAACAACCCCAGAGGAAAACTAGGGAAAGCTGGTTCTCTGTCTAAGGGGTAAAGAGGGTCTCACTGGGAAGGGGGACCAACCCAGACTGGTTAAGGAGCCTTGGTTAAGAACTTGGGAGCTGGGAGTGATGATGTGACTCAGTCGTGCCCTTCAGAATAAGGAAAAGGATAGATGATAAGCTTATACAGGTTATTAAATAATACAGCACAATAATTTTCCTTGGGTAAGAATTTGTTTTAATATGATTAATGGTACTGAAAGGGTCTAGGGGAAAATAAATATACTAATAAACTCAGGGTAGTTTGTATAGCAGTTTCCAAATCTTCTGAAAAACAATTTGGAATTATGCAAGAATAGTTACTAAAGAGTTCTTACCCTCTGACACAATCAATGAGATGGATATTGGTCACATATTCCAAGGAGGTCAAAGATGGAAAGAAATTTTTTTATACATAAGCCAAAAATTTATAGCAGTGCTTTGGTGATTGGGGGGGGGGGGTTGAGGAGGAGAAATAAAAACATTAATGTGTACCTGTCAATTAATAGAATAGAATGCAAAGAAATATGATTAGATCCATATGATGCAGGGAGGGGAAGAGGAAAAGATTTAAACAAAATATATATAATGCTAATTTTTCTTAATAAGTTAAAAGGCAGAGCTAAACTTCCATGAAAAGCAATGAAAAATCTTGGCCTAGAGAAAAGTGATCAGGGAATGGAACTATGAAAAGGAACATGGCATATAAGCTTTAGACAGTTGATTTTTCTTAACTGTTTGATGCAATGCTATTAGAGAGGATGATATTAGGGACAGTGAATGATTAGTAAGTAAACAAGGTACCAAAATCAAAGGATACTAAAATAAAATTTAAAAAAATGAAAAATATAACAGTCAAAAATATAAAATAAAAGGGTGTGAAAAAAATGATATATTATTTAAGATTCTCTCCTCTTTCTTTGCCACTCTCCTGCCATCACCACAGAAGAAATGGAGAGATGCTCCCACAGGACTGAGAGACTATTTACTTATTTTTGTTTTTGTGGGTATGGTTTTCCATTAAGATAGTTAAGGAATTAACTTTCATTAAAAATGGCAGAGAAGCAGGGGAAAAACCTGGACTGAGAGCAAGTGTAGCAAGACTAAGTGGGGTCTTGGACAGGAATTGAACCAGGGCCAAGGGCCTTCTCGTAATGTTTGGAATTGCAGCTTGGCCTGTCTAGCATTATAGTTTTTGTAAACTTTTATCTTAAGAAGTACAACTGCTTAAGAGAAAGAATCCTTGGAGATGAGACAAAGATAAAGAGTCATTACACATCAACAGGATGGTAGCTACCCAGAAGAAGGCCACAGGAATGCTATATTATCAGGAATCAAGCCAGCATGGTGAAACCATGGCCAAGACAACAGAAATTTTCACCCCAAAGCTTGAACAAGAAATGTGTCATAGGGGCGGCTAGGTGGTGCAGTGGATAGAGCACTGACCCTGGAGTCAGGAGTACCTGAGTTCAAAACCAGCCTCAGACACTTAAAAGACATAGACATAGCTGTGTGGCCTTGGGCAAGCCTCTTAACCCCATTGCCTTGCAAAAAAAAAAAAGAGAGAGAGAGAGAGAAAAGAAAAGAAATTTGTCATACAATGTAGTAACTGGATCTACAATGATGGTAAACAACAACAGAGGGAGAAGATCCTAAACTATTTTTTGAGTGATTCCAACTCAAAATCTTCATTTCCTATTGTCTTTAGGATAAAATAAAAACTCCTACCATATCTGGCTCATATTACTCATCTTCCAGGACTGAACCTTGGGGGATACCCAGAGTTTCCACAAAAGAATATTGAAAAGAGCAGTCAAAAGGACCACAGTAGGCATTAGCTATTAAGGGAAGGAAGAGAATTGTTCTATACTTTAATGCTAGTTCCCTATAAGTGCTAGTCACAGGTAGAAAGAAATATCAGCATTTCTAAGCTTCTATGTTATTCCTTATGCTAGTCACAATGATGAGGTCTGGGAACAAAAGTCATGGCCTAAAGAGTTTTATCACCTAATAGTCAAGTTAGGTGATGCAGAGCCTTCTCATAGTTAAGTAGATTGAACCCAGATTTAGTGTGAACCATATTCAAAGATTTTTCTAGCTTGGGAGAATGTACTAGAGCTTGCCTATTAATGACATAGCTTTCAAAAGCAATTTCAAAAGCTTTCTCTTCCATACCACAATGAGATATCAAAATAGATCCTTGTAGAATCCTTGTTAAATCGGAAAATCATATTAGTCTTAATTCATTAAGGCACAATGGATAACATTCCCAGGGGGGTAAAAATATATATATAATAAATATAAGGACTACCCATCAGTTGGGAGCTGATGTAATTCCCAAGAGCTGGAGAAGAACCCTAAATCTGACCCCCAAAAAATTGCTGAGAATATTGGAAGGTAACTGACAGAAATTATATTTAGTCAGCTGAAACCATATAGCATTCAAAATTGAAAACAAAAAACACTCTGAATATGAAAGGTAACATCACTTTCAAAAACTAAAGAAAAAAATTTTACTACTCTAGCTAGGGGGAAGGATTCTTAACCAAATACACAATAAAAGATTATCACCCAAGGAAAAAAAATTTTAATTATATAAATTTGAAAAACTTTGTGGAAACAAAATCAATACAACTTCCACCAGAAGGAAAAACAATGACTGAGGACAAAAATATTTGCATCAAATGCTAGTACAAAAGTACTAAGATATAAAGGATATTAATATAATATTAAGGAACCATTCCTAATCGATAAAATATATGAGTAATTCATAAAAACTTATAAAGAACCATCCAGAAATGATAAGTAATGAAAGGATATAAATACTTCTCATATGAAGAATTGTCAATGAATGACTATCATGTGAAAGAGGTCCAAATCACAAATAAGAAGGGAAAAAGAAAATCAACACAAGTCTTGAGTCATCTTAGCAAATGGGAAAAAACTAAATACAAAAGAGAAATATATCTGCTCATGAAATTAACTAAGTAATGTGTGAATTGGTCTGGCCATTCAAGAAAGCAAAAAAAGTGATGAAAATATCCATGATTCAACTCAAAGATTCCACCACTAGAGATCAAAGTCAGAAAGAATCGTTCTATAATACACCATCACAGTCACAGTCACACTTTTTGTGGTAGTAAAGTACTAGAAGTAAAAGACATCCATTGATTGGAGAATGGCTCAACAATTTAATGGTAGCTCAATGTACGAACCTTGCCTCCCTTCACTGCATAAGTATGAACAAAAGTATAGAATACTGCTTAAACTATAGACATCATTGATGTGTTTATTCATTTTATTGAATTGCTTTTTTTCTCTTTCTCCTTTCATTTTTATTTGAAGAGATTACTCCCTGAATGTTTGTTTTAAAGGGGCAGGGGTGGGGGAAGGATACATTTGAAAATTAAAATATTTTTAAAATACTAAAAAATATTTTAAGTAAAATTGTCTTCAAAATATAGAAAATTATCAAGTGAAAGGGAAAAAATGATTCTGAGGAATTCAGAAAATTAAAAGCCAAATTTAAAATAAATTTTATAGGTAAAATTGCTATATCTATTATGCTTTGACTATAAACACAATAAGGAATTAAGGTAGCACAGTAGATAAGAGTGTTGGGTATAGAGACAGAAAATCACATCTTTATGAATTCAAATCTGGCCTCAGACACATCCTTAGACCCTGGGCAAATTATTCAACCCTGTGTACCTCAGCTGGATAAGGAAATTGCAAACAGTTCTAGTATCTCTGCCAAGAAAATCCCAAATGGGGTCAAACATGATTGAAAAACGACTTAACAACAAGGGAATTATAGTTTGGCTTTTTATTCTCCAAGTAAAACCTAGCTTAAGAAATCATTAAAAAAAAAGAGTCATCTAATTAGGTAGTTGACACCAGACAAGGAAAAAGGAGAGTGAAATAGAAATAAGTGCCCATTCCTTAGAAGCCTCTGATAAACACCATGATTCCTTGAAGAGAGATCTAAATGCCAGCTATGGCCCCAGAGTAAGACTTGGAGGAGGATGAGTTTCTCTTCCTCACCAATTGTAGCTGAGAGACAGATTTAACTAAAGAAAGGTAAGAGCTGGGAAAAATGTTCTCCTACTTCCCTGGGTCTGATCTCACTGACATGGACATTCCTTCACACTACTAAGACCAGAGCCCATCCCTGGCTGCCAGTCTCTACAATGCTTGGCAGGAATCAACCAGCATTTATTTAGGATTGACTATGGGTCAGGTACTGGTCTTATATATGTCTTGTAGGTTCATCACAAAAGTCTCTGACAGTAAGAATACCCATGGGACCCACAGTCTAATTTGTAAGTCGTTTTCTATCCCTTTTATCACTCCATCTTCTTTTCTGTTACACATCTCCTTGATGAGACACCTTCCTGCAGTTCTTCAAAGATGACCATTTTTGTGTTGCCTAGCTGACCCACTCTCCCTTTCCCTCTGAGGAACTTGGCAGCATTTGCAGCACACCAGGACCTGCAGCCTTACAAACCATTTACAGAATGTGGGTATTAAAAGATGAATATCTGATTCTAAAAGAAGTCTGAAGCCATTAAAAGAGCTGTTACAGCTGATTCTGATAGGCTGCCCAGTCAACTGCATAATGTGATCGAAACAAGAGGTATTTTTCATCTATGTAGTTTACTCTGCAGAGGAGGTTAAGTCCAACTGTTCTGAGGGATTAAAGAGTTTATCCAACAGGCTCTTCAAAGTTAAACTGCAGGGGCGGGGAACCTCTTGCCCATGGAGGTTATTGTCTGCCGCTGCCAAGGCAACTGCTGGCAAGGGACTAGAAATTCAATAAATCTAGGTGCTTTTTTAGGGGTGAATTAATTAAATTTTTGACTAAATTTAGCCCTCAAATGATGTTATAAATATCTGAATGGCCCTTGGCAGAAAAAAGGTTCCCTACCCCTGGTTTAAAGGTTTGAGGCAACTAGCACAACAAATCAAAGGCTTTTTGTTTCAGTAATCACAAATAAGCTATAGATAAACATATACTTTTTCAAACTCTCAGTCAATTGTGTGATGACAAAGATATATATATTCTACTGATGAACATCATTTGTAAAAGCCATTGTTCATTACCAAGTACCCTCACTGGAGTTGCCCTTAGTGCATCTATACATTATCCTCATATTTTTAATATAGATGGGAAAGGAGACATACCAATTCAGTAGTTGTGACATCCTCTAATTTACTTTGTTTTCATTATCAATTATATCTAAAATGCTTTTCATAACTTTAGTATTTACCCCTCTTTCAGACAAAGATCTTGTCACTTAATCCCTAAATGTCCTCAAGGTGGGACCATCTTGAATCAGAATCCTTTGCGACTATATTTGACCCTAAAGTAGCCTGTGATTTTTATCACCCCGGTTCAGACCATTCTCCCCATCTTAACAGGAACTGGTATGTGCAGTTCATGGAACCAGTCTCATTGAGAGTAAGGGATATAAAGGAAGGACTCTGAAGGCCTAGAGTTCAAGACTGGCTGGCTCTGCTATTTCCTAGTTTTATGGCCATGTATCAATTCTCAGGGTCTTGGTTTCCTCATTTTAAAAAGTAACAATATTTGTACTATTTCACAATGTGATGTTGAGGAAAGCTTTACAAACCGCCCTACACTTCTTTCAATCCACTAACTAGCAGGTTTTATCTAAATACTGAATTTACCCAGAAAAGTTGAGCAATGCAATGTTTTGATTTACTGAAAACTCTACAAATAAAAGAGATTCCATGCACACCTGGTTAAAAAAGGATCTGTTTTTCTTAAAGACTATCACAGTTTTATTAAAATGTAAACTTTCTAGGGTAGACAGGTGGCAAAGTGGATAGAGCACTGACCCTGGAGTCAGGAGGACCCTGAGTTCAACCAAAAAGAAAAAACAACTTTCTTTTACTGACTCAGCAGGCAGTTGTACAGTTGGCAGGGTTTATCATTTGTGATTGTCATAGGATATAATGGAAAGAACCTTACAGATCACTGAACCAAGTTCCCTCATTTGCAAATAAGGACACTGTGGCCAGGACTGTAGTGAGGTATCAACTTTATCTAGGTAATACAAGAGTTGACTTAACATCATAGTTAATACACAAAGCTAAAACTGGAGGTGATGGCTGATGTACAGATGTTACTCCTCAGCACATCCATAGTTTTGTTCAGGGCACCAAACCCCATCTATAAAGCACCAGTTTTGAGCTTCTTAAGCAAACAGAAGCAATTGAACTTAGCAATTAGTCAACAAAAATAACTGGCACAATAAGAAAGTACCAGCTATTGGAGACAAAGAGAGCTCCTTTCTTGCCCTACCCCTTAAAACCCAAAGTGAGCATACCTTGACCCTGGGGCTCTTCCTCTTCAGTTTGAACCTGACTTGTTCTCCCTAAACAATCTCTCCTCCTCTCAGTCTTGAGCTACCTGAAGACCACAGGCCCAACAAGGTATGCTGCCCAGAGTTGAAATTTTCCTCTCTGGCTGGCTCAGATGCAAATGCATTTATATTTAAAGGCTTATTTAAGGATTGCACTGTCACTTGATGTGCCACTTGGCCCAGGTTACAGAACTACCAAGTCACAGCACTGTGCAAGACATCAAAACATTGTTTTTGAAGTAAACTTTGGATTACAGCTTTACATCTTACTTTTTTCCCTCTGCTCTAAGTATAGTACAGAGCAGAAAACAATCCAGATGTTTGAGATTTCTGGTTGATTGGAATTTAGGCAGAGTTTTACAAATATTTTCCAAAGAATTGATTTAAAACATCCTCTATCCCTCTCTCCATGGAGACAGAATGTGTGGTGAATCATGTTTGTGATACAAGCTCCAATAGAACTCACTTATTGTTGAGTTCTAATTTAAAAATTAATGCTCCAAAGATCCTTTGATATCTTCATGTGAATGTCACTCCTGGTACAAAAGCATGAGCAGTGAAATTTGAGATGGGGGATTCAGTTCAAATTCCAGCTAGGTCATATGGGCAAAGCAATTCCCTGGGCCTCAGTTTCCACCTATGGGAACTGGACTCAATGGCCTCCAAGGTCCCCTTCTAGCACTAAATTTATGATCCTACAAACATGCTCATTGTGCTTACGGATCAAAAGAAACAGAATTTTAAAATGCTTCATATAGAAAATGTAACAATCTAGGAATCAGGTGAAGGGGATACTAAACATTAAGAATGACTGATGAGTTGAGAAGAATAAGCATAAAACCAAGTTCTCCACAGAATATATTTCAATTTAGTATTGCTTAAGTATTTATTTTGAAATCGTATTCAAACAGCAAAAAGCCCTGTTGGGTCCTCTATTCATAATAAAAATCTGAGCCCCATCTTCCTAGAAAAATAAATTTTCTTGAATACTCTAGGAAATATAACTATGTAAATGTCCCTACAGTTATTTCAGCTGCTGATGTAGAGAAATGTATTGGGGTGCAACAATGGTCCAAGATTTCAAAAGCCTAACAGTGGGAATTTCCCTATCTTCTAGTTATGATTTATTTAGAAAAAATTTTAAAACATTACATCAAAGCATAAGTTTCTAATTTGAAGCATGTCCAAGTTGATATTATGATATTTTTATGTCATGGAATGGTTCATAAAATAAATGTGCTGTGACAATATCATTAATAGTTCTTTGATTTTGTCAGAACTCATTCCTAAAAAAAATCTTACTCAAGAGAAATAAATCAGTCATTTAAATGTCCAACAAGATATTGTTACTAAAATTCCAATACAAGGAAAAGCACTTGGATAACAAACACACACACACACACACACACACACACACACACACCCCTAAGAACCTAGCCCCAATAGACAAATGGTCAATGAATATAAACAGTTTAAACAGTTTTCAAAAGAACTGACAAGTATCCAGAGGAGAGAAATGCTCCAAATTAATAAGAAAAATTATTGACTGTCTGGCCTAACTCTAGCTGTTGGCAGCCGCTCACATTTTAGCATTCTGTTAATTCAGGGTCAATGTTGGCCTGAAACAAGTCACTCAAAAATCATTGATCATGTAACAAGAGGTTTATTCTGCCCAACACAGCAGTATGTGACAAGGAACCAGTGACTCTTAGTGTCTCTGGCCTCCACTCCCTTTATCAACCAGATGAAGCACATAATGGGCTCAAGAATCCATCAGATCAGATAAGTTTAGGCTGTCCTTGGCTGGGTCCTTTTATGCTCTTATGCTCTAAGGTGACCAGGAAGTTGTGTCAAGGAAACCAGAGCTGATCAGTTCCCTGGGACAGTTTTGCATCCTTTTAAGGAAAGTTAATCCCTGGCAATGGGGGGGGGGGGGGGGGGGAGAGAAACTGGGCCTACTCCATGTTGTGATTGGGAGGAAAAAAGCTGTGTCAGAAAAATGCTGGTAAATAATAGTCCTACCATACCACAGTTACAGAAAAACCCAAGTGGATGAAGGATAATACATATGAAGTTAGATGACCAATCAATAGAGATTAGGTATCGGTGTGAGTTGGATACTGCAAATGTAAAGTAAGTTGGACCATGAATTGACTAAGAGGAAGAAAGTAGGCTAGATTGCTTTGGCAAATTGCCCAGGTCCTTTTAATGACCCCAAAGTCTTTCTGAAACAAAGACCCATCTTTTTTAATACTAATATTCTACTAATGGTGTTGTATAGCTGGTCTAAGTGGTCTTCAGTATGGCTGAGAATCTCTGTTCAATCTTCAAAAAATTGAAAATGAGTGCTACAGAGAAGACAACATAGTAGAACAAAGTGAACACGAACATGCTCTTAACACATTACATGCAAGGAAATAAAGGAATGCCACAGTAAAGGATGCTAACAAAATGTATGAAGCAAAAAGACAAAAGTAGTCACGTGGCAAAAGCAAAAATTGATCAAGTTAGGGCCTCTGTGTCCCACTGAAAGTTCCTGTGATGTCACAGGATGGTGACCTCCCTAGCAACAAATCAAGGGAGGACATGAAAGACTAATCACCCAGGACAGACTAGTGGCACTATTTACTATGATCTGCATCCTAGAAGAAATAATATCAAAGGGCCCTAATGGAATATGTTTGGACCATAAGGAACAACAAAATGAGGAAACTAGAGAGCCATGGGGAAGCCTTTAGAAAGAGAAAACCAGGATGATGTAGTTCAAAACAACACAAAAAGGCAAATGAACATTCATTAAAAACAATGATCCAGGGGCGGCTAGGTGGCACTGTGGATAGAGCACCGGGCCTTGGAGTCAGGGGGAACTGAGTTCAATTCCAACCTCAGACACTTAATAATTACCTAGCTGTGTGGCCTTGGGCAAGCCACTTAACCTTGCAAAAAAAAAGCCTAAGGAAAAAAAAACAAACAATGATCCATACTGAGCAAATGAAAGGCATCTCCTTCCAGATAAAGAAGGAACTATAGGTGTGAAATATTGCAAATGTGGTTCAACACTGGCACTGTGTAGTAACTGTTTTTCTTTGCAATAAGAAAGGGTTCTATTGAGGGAGAAAAGATAGCAAAAGAAATCAGGAAATGTCTGTTTATTTTTAAATGAATAAGCTTTCAAAAAACTTCAGGCTTAAGGATATTATTAGGAAGAAATTAGTTTAATATTGGAGGAAATTGTTGTTCATATTGATATAATTTTAAATTCTCATAACAAAATAGTAACATCTGTCTGAACTGCTTACTGGGAGAACAGTTATACATACATACATACATACATACATACATGTGTCTACACACACACACACACACACACCCCTGAAATAGAAAAATCATTAACAATGACTTTGCAAAGCTTTTGGACTCAACCATTCGTTTTTAATAGGAAAATACAAATTTTTCTCCTCTGCTTAAAAAAGTACATTCAAATCTCCATACATTAGAAATTTATGTGTATATGATCTTTATTTGCATGAAAAATTTGTATTTGTATGAAAAAAATAAAAATCTGATATTCTAGACTATAAATCTCACTTATATTCATTTAAAGAATTTAAAAAATGTGAAATCAACAATCTTAAATTTCTATGTAGAATAATCTGGGTGGGCAACTATAGGTGGTGCAATGAATACAGCACCAGCCCTGGAGTCAGGAGGACCTGAGCTCAAATCTAACCTCAGACATTTAATACTTACCTAGCTGCGTGACTTTGGGCAAGTCACTTAACCCCATTGCCTTGAAAAAAAGATAAATCTATTAATAGACTATTAAATTTAGAGCTGGAAGTGGCCTTAGAGGCTATGGAGTCAACACCCTTATTTTACTAATGAAGAAACTGAGGCCCAAGGAAGTTAAATGACTTGCCCAAGGTCAAACAAGTAATAGCCATTTAATATTCTTGATTTTTTTCATTCAACTGATTCTCCAAAAATCCTGTGTTAGATTGTCTCCTGATTTTATTTCCTATTTTCTATATTCTCAATTAAGATTCATATTCTGTCAATTTCTGAAATATTTCTTATTTATATCATATTAGCATTTGGGATCATATTGCATTATTTTCAAAAAGTTTTCTATCAGCATCATTTCACAATTCTGTACTAGCTCACTAAACCTGTGCATTCTCCATTTTTATAAATATTATTGGACAATGCAATAAATTTAGAAAATGAATGACAAAAAAAAACACGAAACAACTGATATTGGAAGTGATAAGCCCTGTCACCTGATAGAACCACAATTCCCTCTTCAGCTCCCATAGAAAATATCTTTTTTCCTTAAAATATAAATTTTATTAATGAAAATAACCCAACTGTTGGAAGGAATAATTGCTTAATAACAGATAATGTGGCATAAAAAGGTAGGCTTTGGATCAAAAAATCTTGGTCTCAAGTTCTGCCTTTAATACATATTGTCTCCATGGCTTTGGCCAAGTCTTTTAACTTATCCACAATGCTTTTTTTTTTAATTTGTTACCATATTTTCTCATGTATAAGACATATCTTAATTTTGGGTCCCAGAATTTGAAAAAAAAGTATTAAAGTTATTGAACTCATCATAAAATACATACAACTCCTTATCACTGTCAAAATTCCCACTTGGGCTCTGGCTGCTCTCCTGGCTGTGGTTGACCACAAGCACTCTCCCTGGGCAAGTCTAGTGCATGGATGCTTGCTTAGTCCATTCTGTTTCATGAACCTGAACCACTTCTTGTGTCCTTCTTTGACATCAGTCACATCTTTTACATCAGGAATTCATCTGACCACCTGCTGAACTACCTTTGTGGACACAGGAATTCCAGTGGCTCTTGGCTCTTCAATCCATCTCTTCAATTCCCTCTCTAACTCAGGCCATTTGGCTGACTCGCTTCTCATGGTCTTCTTCTGCCCTGAGATTTTCAGTTGGATGGTTTTCTCAGTTGGAGGAAGACCAAATTGATGTTCAACAGAACGATTTCCATTCCATTTTTTTAGGCTTTTTTTTTGCAAGGCAATGGGGTTAAGTGGCTTGCCCAAGCCCATACAGCTAGGTCATTATTAAGTGTCTGAGACCAGATTTGAACTCAGGTACTCCTGACTCCAAGGTCGGCATTCTATCTACTGAGCCACCTAGCCACCCCTCCAATCACTTTTGCAAACTGGATCACATTGAACTTGAATTCAGCACTAAACAACAATCTTCTCTGCGCCATTTTTGGACAAAGTGGAAAAACATAACCTAATATATGAGTAAACAAATGAGTGCAAAGACAAACAAGCACAAAAAAGTGGAAAATGCAAGT
This sequence comes from Macrotis lagotis, assembly GCF_037893015.1. Classification (NCBI taxonomy): domain Eukaryota; kingdom Metazoa; phylum Chordata; class Mammalia; order Peramelemorphia; family Peramelidae; genus Macrotis; species Macrotis lagotis. The sequence goes on from NC_133666.1 coordinate 677,730,609, forward strand.
AAAACTATCTACAACCACCGCATAAGATGCTCCCAGTTTTTAGACTCCAAATTTTTCAGAAAAGATTACATCTTATACGTAGGGAAATTTGGTAACATTCAATTCATTTAACAACATTCTGCAAAAGGATCCACAGGTTTATCTAAGCTGACAAAGGGATCCATGATACAAAAATGGTTAAGAACCCCTACTATAAGACAATCAGTTACAAAATAGCCTGAGATACCCACAGCAGTGAAATTACAGATTGGGACTTAAAAAAACAATTTAATCATGGTTGAGTCAGACCAGTATGATGAAAATAACCACAATGTATAATTCGATTTACAGATTTAATTCTATGCTAAACTACAAAGGACTTACTTCATCATAAAGACAAAATAATAAAATTTCTTTGGATAACAAAAGTATAAAAGTCTCAAGGAAAATAAAATTTTAAGGTAATAAAAGAGGCATAGTACATTCCTATCACAAACTGTAATGCAGTAATTGTCAAAATTACTTGGTACTTATTAAGAAGTAGAAAAACATATCCATGGAATAGATTAGATAAGCAAGAATCAAAAACATTCAAAATCCTTGGGATGGTGTTTCTTATTCCCACAGGTTGAAGGAGTTGCAGGCCATTTTGTAACAGACTGTCTCACAGGAGGGGTTCTTAACCATTTTTGTATCATGGGACCCCTTTTTAACAGCCCAGCTAAACCTATGAATACCTTTGAAAAATGTTTTTAAATGAATAAAATACACAGGATTACAAAGGAAACCAAGTATATTGAAAAAAGTGAACAAGAACTACTACAGCAGCAGGTTAAAATAAAATGAGTTTAGAACTTGCACAATATGCTGTGTAACATCAAGTACTAGACGAATTCATAATCTAGAGCCTTTAAAAAAAGTGAATTGGAAGATTTTGACCTCTATGACCAGAGGAAAGACTGTTAGGAAAACAGGATAGAAGGCATTATAAGAGACAACATAAGCAATATTGACACTGGCATGGGGGAAAGGGGGTGGAGACAGAAGCTTAATACCAAATACTGAGAAAAGTCATATATCCAAGATATACAACAAATTTTAAAATATAGAAGACCGAAGAACCACTCCCTAATCAGTCAGAAGACATATTTTGGAAAACAAAGGTTAAAAATTATAAGTGGGCAGCTAGGTGGCACAGTGGATAAAGCACTGGCCTTGGAGTCAGGAGGACCTGAGTTCAAATCCGACCTCAGACACTTAATAATTACATAGCCGTGTGGCCTTGGGCAAGCCACTTAACCCCACTGCCTTGCAAAAAAAAAAAAAAAAGAAGAAATTATAAGTGCAAATTCAAACTCTGAGATTTCACCTTAGATCTAGAAAACTGTCAAAAATGTCAAAAGATAAAATACTGTTGGTGGAACTGTGAACTGGTTCAACCATTTTGTAATTATGAATGAAAAGACTTTTCATGCACTTTGGCTAAGAAATCCCATCATTGGACATATACTCCCAAGGAGTTTAATGAAAAAGAAAAGGTTCCAAATATACGAACAGTTATAGCAACACTTTGAAACTGGAAATAAAGTGAAAATCCATCAAACAGCAAATAGTTGAATAAATTGTCCTATAGAAATTTCACAGAATAATACTGTGCTATGAGAAACAAGAAATAATGGGAAATTCAGAGAAATACTATCCAAGAAGCAAAGTAAGCAAGACCAAGAGAACAATGTATTCAATTCTACATTAATGTAGATAAAAAGAAAACTAAAACAAAGCATAAATAATTAGAATGACCAATCTTTGACCTCAGAGTATTTCTTTCAGTAAAGGGAAATGGAACTTCAGGTGTCAAATGTTACAGTCACTTCATCTCAAGGGTTTTTTTTTTTAATTACAAAGGAAGTCTGGGCTCATTGAGTGGTGAGGAGTCATCAATAAATTTGGGAATCATGATATAAAAGCAAAGGCATCAATAAAATTTATTAAGATAAAATAAATCATTTCATTATGCCACTGGGGGGGCTGGGGGAGGAAGAGGAGCCTTTCCCCTTCCTCATTAAAAATCTATTGGCTGCCCATTTCCACTAAAGAGAAGAAACCTCTCCATGAAGAATCCTTGCCTGAATACACACCACTCCACACAGACCGCTACTTAAAATATCTCAAAGGGTTGATTTTAAGATTTGTCTATTGAGAAAAGAGAATGGTTTCCCTTGCCACATATTTTTAGAAGCTGGCATACTAAATGGTATAAGAACATCAAAACAGAATAACAAAATATAGTTCACAGTCCCACACTCAATTTAGAAGACAGAAAGAATTATAAAATATGCAAGACCAAAATTTGATTTTATCTAAAGTTAGATATCTTCATCTAATATCTTGGGTGATTCTAAAACTCCTTTACGGCAAATCTCTATCAATTCAGTAGCACTTAAAATTCAAAGAACACTCCATGAACTGCCAAGGGATCAATAATTTAAATTGTCAAATATTAGCCACAGCTTGAGTTTCCAATCACTGTGCCAAACACTGTCCAGGGTGGTAAGATTATAGACTTCAATAAAATCACTAGGGCTATTGAAGGAGTCAATCAACAGTGAAGCAACCCTAAAGAACACTGGAATGTCATAAACTCATAGGATCACAAAATTAAAGCCAGAGATGCCAAGTGTAACCCTCTTACTTTACAGGTGAGGAAACTGAGGCTCAAAGAGGTTAAGGTGCTTGGGGGGGGGGGGGACACAGGTAGCATTCAAAATCAAGTCTTCTTGACTAAGTCCAGGGCTTCATTTGATGAATGTGTTTTGTTTCTGTTTTTTTTTAACCAGTTCCTTTTCTTAATGCTGGCTTTTTTCATAGGGCTGCTAGGTGGCGCAGTGAATAGAGCACCAGCCCTAGAGTCAGGAGTACCTGAATTCAAATCCTGCCTCAGACACATTACCTAGCTGTGTGGCCTTGGGCAAGCCACTTAACCCCATTGCCTTGCAAAAAAAAAAAATTTTTTAAAAGTACTGGCTTTTTCCCTCCTTGGACAAAATAACATAAGAATTAAATTATTTGCCCTTTCCAACTTCCTTCACAAAAGAAAAGAAGTAGCATATCACAACTTCTTGATCAAAGCTGCCACCAAGATATAAAGTTTAAAGGTTGGTCTTTTAAAAAAAAATCTGTAGGACGTTTTAGATACTGATAGAAAATTCAAGAGAAAAATATTTAGCTGGACCTATGAGACTGCACTAATATGAGCTTTCCAATTATGTAGAATTGCTGCCCACCTAGCTTCTCATTCTGTGGCAATCTCTTCTATATCTTTCTGTATAGAGGGATACATCCACCTAACATCTTGCTCTATGTCATTTGATATTCTCTGGGGATCACTGAAGCACACAAGCCATTCATTTGTTCTTCAATCTCATTACATGACATATCTACCACATTTTCTATTCATAATTTCTGATGGCATGCTTTATATGCCAAGTCTTCCTACTGAATTCTGGGCCCAGTTCACTGTTTTCCATATGTATTATCTGTCCAAGACAAAGGTATGAAAAGGTCAATTCAATAGCCATCATCCACTTATCATTTCTATATGGATATTTAAGTCAAACTGTTTTGAGTAAAAACAAATGTTCCAAAGGTTCACCCAGGTTAAATATCTTGATACAACCCAAAATCATCCACAACAACATTTATAATTCTTCATCTATAAGAAAATCTACTTTCAGTTGTACTCTCTACTGAATAACAGTAGCTACCATTTTATGCTTTATTTGATTTAATAATCAGAGAGTTGAACAAAGCTCTTTCTTTAACTGCATCTTTCAATGAATCTTGCTCAATTAACACAAGGTTAAGAAATAACTTGTTGCCTCTAAAAGTACATGAAATTTTCTCTACCCAATCAATTCCCCTTTTATAGTCAGCACAGGAGGATCTTATATTCTCTTTCTCTTTCAGTCAATTGTATGTGGACTGCTGAGGAATATAGTTCCTAAGAGCCTGTGTATTATTTCTAAGACCTTTATCAAGGGTTCCCTCAAAAGATGTATAGACTTTTCTTCAAGTTGTTTTGATATAGGTGAGAATAGAGGCATATGGCTCAATTAAAAAAAAAACTTCTATTTTATCAATCACCTTTTTCTCAGATTGCTTTTTTTAACCCCTAAGCATCTGGCATTTTTTCCAGTTATTTTGAGAATCAGTTCCTCACAGGCTCACTCAAATACCTGGAGAACAAATCCCTCCCTCTCCCCCCCAAACTGGGTCATCTTTCTATGTCTATTTGGGTCACTATTTTTCCTGTGTTCTTTACTGCCCTGACAATTTCCTCTTACCAAAAACCCACCCTTGTTTAGTAACCACTTTCTAAGTTCCAGACACTATGCCTGGAATGTGGCTGTGACAGCAATATTAGAACACCAAAGAAGAAAGCAGGAGAGCATTTTAGACTGGTAGACAGGCATGCAGAGACCTGGAGAGGGAGATGTGAGGAACATGAGGATGGCACTGGAAAGCCCAGAAAGGAATGAATTCAGAGCATATATATGTATATATACGCATACACACACACAATCTAAGAACCACTGGAGCTTAGAACAGAGCACACAGTATATGGACAACCCAAGCCAGGCTTTAGGAAAACCACATGCAGCACATCTGGTGATGCTATTGCTCCTGATAGAGAAAAAAAATGTTATAAAAGCTTTTACAGATCTTTTTCATTTTTGTGCTTTTGTAGTTCCAATTTCATCCTTAAATACTCTGGAAATTATCAGTCAACAAGTTTTTCTTGAGTGCTAAACCCTAGAGATAGAAAGAAAAGCAAAAACAGTCCCTGCCCTCAAGGAGCTCCCATTCTAATGGGGGGAAACAATATTTAAATCACTAGATACAAACAAAACACATACAGGGCAAAAAGAAGACAATCTCTGAAAGGAAGGAACAGCAGCTGGAAAAAGCAGGAATACTTCCTCAAAGGTGAAGATTCAAGCTGTGTCTTGAAGAAAGTCACAGAAACCCACCCAGGGCCCAGTATTCCTGGCATGGTGACAGCCTGTGCAAAAGACATGTAGAGTTGAGAGGGAGTTGTCAAAGTGACTGGTTTATAAAAATAACCAATATTATTATGGGGCAGGCACTCTGCTAAGCACTCATTTGGTCATCTCAGCAGACCTGGGAGGGAGGCTGTCATATATCTGTAAATATTCCCTATTTACAGAGAGGCAAACTGAGGCAAATAAGGGTTAAGTAACTTGCCCGGGATCACAAAAGTCTTCTTGACTCCAGGCCAGGTGCTCCATCTACTTTCAACAACTTATAAATCGTGTAGAGGGGAGTAAAATGGAAGAATGGAAGGTAAAATTCTTATACCATATCAGTTAATAAACAATTAAGCCCCTACTATGAGCTAGGCAGCTTACAAAATGCAGGGGTACAAATAAGAAAGAATATGCCCCTGGCCCCAAGAAGTATATCAAATGGGGGAAGGCAGAACACAAAAGAAAAAAGAAGAGGGTAGGGAAAGAAGGGAGAATCCAACAATGGGAAATGAAGAAGGGAGTCCTTTGCTCAGTCCTCCAAATCTGAAGGGGTCAGAGGGTTCTGATGAGGTGTGATGAGTTTCCTGGAGACATGATCTCAGTGGAGTCAAGGAGTGAAGTTCAGTCCCAGTCAAATCCTATTCTTCATGACTCCATTGGAGGTTTTCTTGGCAAAAATCCTGGAATGGTTTGTCACTTCTTTCTCTAGCCCACTTTACATATGAGGAAATTGAGGCAAATATAGTTAAGTGACTTGCACAGAGTCACACAGCTAGTAGGTATCTGAGGCCAGATTTGAACTCAGGAAGATGAGCCTTCCAGATTCCAGGCCCAGCACTCAAGCCACTATGCCACTTAGGTACAAGGAGTACTGTTAGGAGCTGGCTGACCTGGAAGCCCTGTTTAAATAGAGGCTTTAGAAGGAGTTTACTTGATCCTGCAACTACTAGAATTCATTAAAAAAGGAGGGAGTGAGGGGTGAAAAGATCAGGTCTCCATTTTTGAAAAATCACATTGGTAGCTGAATCAAAGTTGAATTGCAGTAGGGAAAAGCATAAGACAAATTTAGAGGGCTAATGCAATGGCGCAGGTGTGAATAATACCTGAACCAGGATTTGTAGCTATGCTAATAGGAAGAGAGGGATGTACAGACAAGAGATGTGGTGATGGTAGAAATGGCATAGATGTGGCCAGGTAAAACCAAAGTTGGAAGCCTGGGGGTCTGGAAGGATGGTAGAATCCTCAAAAATAACAGGAAGGTTTAAAGGAGGGAGAGCTTTGGTGGGGAAGAGATGAATTCCTCCACTTCTACTCAACAGCAAATGAAAAGAGGAAGCAGATGGTAGCCATAGTCCAAGAATGTCTGGCAAGATGAAATCAGTGATAAGAAAAGGGATTTATGAATACAGGACAACAGTGTAGAATAGAATTGATTCACCTATGATTCCAGAGAAAATGAAAGGGCAACTAGGACAGGGAAGATGCTCTAGGAAAGAATATATAGGGGATGGAAATCATAGTGAGGATGAAGGACAGAGCTAGGTTATAAGGCATAAGCAAAGATGAAATAATAAGCTTTTGACCAAATAAAGGAATTTCAGAGTCAGTTCAGATTTCCTGCCAAGTTTTCAATTAATTTGTTTTTCCCTCTGTTTTTTCTTGCAGCTTTATGTAATATTGTTCATAATCTTCCACTATCCTTCTCCATAAGATTTTACAAATGAGTTCATATCCTAAGCCAGTGTTACAATTGGCTTCTATCTCTTCTCTTGGAAAGGAAATCAAGTGTTTTTACTGCTGAGGTCGTTTCTAGATTCTCACTGTAGTATGTGATTTATATCAGTTAAACTCCCTTAGGAGATAGTGTTAGTTATGTCAGTATCTATTCCTTTATCCAGTTCCTAATTTGGGGAATCATTTCCTTAAAATAGGTCAAGTTGGACTGTTGATTCTATATTATATCTTCTCATTTTATTCTTTCTTCTAAAGCATCATTGATTTTTCTTTGCTCTAACAAGTAAATGATCTAACTGCAAAGACATGTGCAGCCATTTCCAACAAGATATGATTTTATTTTTTTGTGATGCTAATTGGAGCTCACTAAATTTTCTAACATAGAGTAGCCCTCTTCTATCTTCCTAGTCACCCGGGTTCATATCTAGGATTCCTCAATCTCACTCACACCACCCAATCGGTTGCCAAATCATGTTTTTCTATTTCATAATTTATATGTCTCCTTTGTTCACATATCCACCACCCAAATCAGGCCTTCATCCTCAATCACATATCCACCACCCTAATCAGGCCTTCATCCTCACTTATTAATCACATATCCACCATCCTAATCAGGCCTTCATCCTCACATATTATTATAAACCTTCTAATTGTCATCCTTGCCTCAAGTCTCTTATCACTTCAATTCATCCTCCACAGAGCTGCCAAAGTGATTTCCCTAAATTATAATGACTCCATTGGCTCTCTGTCATCTCTAAGATTAAATACAAGCTCATCTTTTTTCACCACCTGGCCCCTCACTATTTTTCCAGTCGTCCTATACTTTATGACATGATACACCAACTCCCTGAATCTGCCCCAACTGGGATGTTCTCTTTCCTTACTTCCACCTCTAGGTTGCCTTGACTTCTTTCAAGACTCAGCTCATGTGATAAAATGTGCAGAGTTGGTTTTGACTTCTGAGAATCAAGAGCATAGAACTCCTATGGATACAGAGAAATAATATAGTAATATGTTCTTGTGTAGGAAGGAAGGAAGGAAGGAAGGAAGGAAGGAAGGAAGGAAGGAAGGCTGAATCCCAGGGAAGGTTGATGGATATTACATTCTTGCAAAGGCATAGTTAACAGGAGGCCTCAGCTAAAGTGGAGGATAAAGGGGAGGAATGGGTTCAATCTTGAGTGGCTGGGATATCATTAACAGACATGACCATGTGAGGATGAGGGCTAAGGATGAACTCAGTTTGAGTTGGAACTGTTCAGTCCAAGATGCTGATCAAATGTCTGAGTAATGATGTCTGGTAGACTAGCTCCGGTTCAGGAGGGAGTTGCTACAGAGCCCAAGGGCAAGATAATAGAGCAGAAGAATCTAGAGATGGGAGAGGACAGTTTCAGTGTTAGTACTCAAACCTGAGGAGCAGGGAGGAAGTCAGTAGACAAGTGAAGGAACCAGGTCAGTCAACAGGGCAGGCTAAGTCATAAAAGCCACAGGAAGAGAGGACATCCAGTAACACATGTCTTATGCAGTCAATGCTTAACTTTGTTAGAAATAAAGGAAAGTTCATTGGCTAGGGAAGTGGAGGCATCTATTCAGAAATGACTGGTATGAAAACAAAAAGCCTCAATGAACCTTTTTTTTTTTAAAGAGCAATCATGGGACATTTGAGCTTGTGTGGAGGTACTAAAAAAAAGAACTAACAAAGGTTAAAAACAAGACAAAAAAAAAAGAAGAGCATCCATCAACAGGACAAACTCTTAAAAGACAGGAGAGAATTGATGAAGGGGCACAAAACCCCAGATAAACAGTCAATAATCTTCTTAAACTCTTGAATAGTGACAGAAGGCAACCACACATTTCTATCACACCTTCAGACTTACAAAGCTCTTTAATATCAGAGAGCTCACTGCCACTGAGACTCTGTTACACTGAAAAGAAACATTAATTCATAGGAAATGCCTTCTTATGTTAAACTAAAAACTACCTCTCATAACAACTTGCAACCTCTCACCTCCAAAAATTCAAGTTAGTCTCTATAGGGCTAAGAAGGGTAAGTCTGAGAATTCCTAATGAGAGATTAGTTATTGTTGGTGAATGTAAAGTGTCAAAAATAAATACATCAATAATTTTGTTAAAAGCTTAAAAATAAAACTTATAAAGTGATGTATTAGTTCAGAAGTCAATTTAAAAAAACCCTTACTCCTCTTTTGTTGTCATCTTTGTGGTTCAATCATTTCAATCATGCCCAACTCTTCATAACCCCATTTGGCATTTTCTTAGCAAAGATACTGGAACTTCTCCAGCTCATTTTACAGATGAAGGAAACTGAGGTACACAGGGTTCAATGACTTGCCCAGGGTCTCACACCTAGGCTCTGAGGCCTGACTCTACCCAGTTGCCCCTACCCCTCTTGTAGGAATGTATATGTCCAATAGATTCAAAATAGCCAAAAATTTCACCCACTTCTGATTTATTCAACAACTACTACGTGGAAGGCACAAGATGATGAACAGAATGCTGACTTACTGAGAGACCTTGGCATAAATTCTGCCTCAGTTGTTTCTGAGCCATGTGATCTTATACAAGTCACTTGACTCATCCATAAAATAAAGGAAATGGAATTCAAATGATCCTTCCAGCTCTAACATCCTGTAATTCTTTTTCTGTGTCTTCTTCCTTCATCCCTTCCTCCTTTGACCTCTGCCAGTAGTACTTTTACTATTTCCTATATTCTACATATAGTAGTGTGTGAATGAGTAAGTGCCTGTGCAGACCCCACCAGGTAAAAATAGTCAAGGACTTGGGAGAAGGGAACCTAATGTGAGAGCTTAACATAGCACCTTTTACAGAATCATTCAGTAAATGTTTTCTGAATTAAATGTCTACTGAATTTGAACACTGGAGAAGTTTTAATTTATGGTCAGTATACCTATGGAATTGAGAGGGCTCTCCCATTTATATAATTTGCTGAAAGAACATATATAGTTATGTATATTTATCACATTATAGTATTGCACAGTATATTTATCTAAAAGTCATACCAAGTATCAGGAAAATGATACTTATGAGCCTAGGATTTAAACAAAATCATTTAAATTTATATAAAATCATTTAGGTTCTAACATAGACCTGTGATATAGGAATGGAACTTATCTGCAAGTAAACATAAGATCATAGAACTTTGAGCAAAAAGGGAGTCAAGATTTCATCTAGTCTAATGCTTTCATTTAAGAGATAAATGGATTGAAACCCAGAAGTAACTTATGAGGAGCATCAAAGGGAAATATTTTTGCACAAAATTTAGAAGGTAAAAAGCTAGTGTATCTAAATCTTACACATCTTAATTACTAGCTCCCAAATGAAGCTCTAATAAACCTAATAACCTCTTTCTATATCTAAAACCCATAGAACATTCCCATTTTTTAAAAAAAAATAAAGTTTTTGTGTAGTAACAAGAGATTACAATAAATTAAAACTGTTGAGTGTGCTCTTATAAATAACTTCCTGTGTCAGTAGTCATTTTAATTGCTCTCTAAATAGTTTTGTCAGAGTTCAGTGCTACTAAAAATTTTTTAAATGCAATGAAAAGGTCTTCAAGTTTTGCTGTGAACACTAAGAATTTTCTATGTTGGGCATTGTCTTCCGAGACAATAATCTATAACACACAAAATTAGCCTAATTGTTATAATAAAAAAAAGACGAAAAAGCTGTCAGATAAAGAACAAATGACTAAATGTTTATCTAAAATCTTCAGTTGTTAATAAAGACTCATAGCCTGCCTTTATTGACAATAAAAGCCAAAATATTAGGATAAAGAAAAGGCAAATATATATGAAAGAAAATGTTAATACATTCATCTTAGAAGATGCCACTTTTATTTAACAGTAATAGACTTTCACTGTGTGTGTGAAATAAGTCCAAAATGCAGGCAGCTGTCAGCCAGAGCCCTGTCAAGGCTTCATAGCACTATAAAGATAGTTTTAACTAGAGTCCTCCTACAATTCCCTTAAAATGAGAAAGCAATTACTCAAAAAGGAAACTAAATTGTGGAAACACAAACAATACTTTGTTTTCCTGAATACATTCCTGTAATCTTCCCCCGAAATTAAGTAAATTCTTCAGAAAACAATAAATAGAACAAATACATTTCCAAAAATGTTCTTCTCAACAAATATTCTGTTCTATCCATTGAAAATAGAAATAGCTTGGTATTTAAAAAAAAACAAACCTTGAATAAGAGTCAAGATACCTGATTTCTAGCAGTCCTACTATAGTCACTATGTAACCATGTAACACTGGGAGAGATCACATGACCCTCCCCCACCTCAATTTCCCAGCCCCTTTTAAATGAGAAATGAAGCTTTTGGATTAGATAGAGCTCTTCTTGTTTTAACATTTTTAGGTATACTGAACAATCTATCTTTTAAGTGAATTATTTTACCTAACTTCCATATTATTACTTAATGAAACAATCACTAAATTACTAAACGTTAAGCAGTTACTTTGAAATCTTTTCAAAGTAAAAAGACTTATAAGTATGCTATATTTGTATAAAAACCTATAAGCAATTATGTAGTGTAGTTCAAACTAAATTGTACCATCCAAAGTATGATAGCTAACTAAGCTGACATATCCAAGTGCTCTCATATAAAACAAAATAAAGGGACTCATTTAACTGTCCCGTTTAACCTTTATTTTATGCTGATATTAGCAAAAGGATCTCCCCTCCATAAATAAGCTTCCCCCCTATCAATATAAAGGGAGCAGTCTAAGTAACAGAGGGGAAAAAAATGGACTATCATTCAGAACATCATCTAAATGTCATTATGAAGTCAAACAATTTTTTTAGACTTTAGAAAAAAATGTTCTTGGGGTTTTAAAGTTTTTAGATTCATTAAATCTCTAGCAACTCTTAGGCAACAAATGTATCCACTTAACAATATCCCAGAGGCATATTTTTAAGGCTACATGATTACCTCACTATAGCACAGTAAATGTAATTTCTGAAAATAGGAATGTTTATGCAATGGTCAAATAGAAATGCTGCTGAAGAAACCCCACACGGGGCAAACAGTTGATAAAACAGCTTTGCATCTATGCCACATTTTAAACAAATGATCAGCACTAAGTGAGCAATGTGCCAGAGATCCTTTTGAAGCATTACTAAGAAATAGATGCAATGAAGGTTTCAACCTTGACAGAAATGCACAAGCTTCACTTGATCTTCTTTCTTATTGGTTGCCTTTTGTGAGATAAGTAGGCCACCCACCTCCAGAAAAAGAAATCCATACCACAAATAGCTTAAAGGTAAGGAATGTTAAGTAATATTTTCCACTATCTCAGCCCCACCCCCTAAAAAACATTTTAGAAACTATTTAATCTTGGAATCTTTAAACTTTTAGAGATAAGATGACAATAATTTTTTTAAATTAACTGTAATGATAAATATAAAGAATACACAGTACAAAACTGAGCTTTTAATCCCAATTTAAAAACTTGAGAAAGAAAGGTCCTTGTTATATAGACATGACACTTTAAATACATGTCTTAATTGATAATAATCTAGCAGCTAAAACTAGAGGAGAGATGATATTCTTTCAGGTATACTGGTAAAAAAGCTTTTAATTTACATTATTTTAAACTGCAATTAGTAAATAAGTGAACAAAAAATGAGTGTTTTCTGTATTAAGAAAAATGCAATCTATTATAATTTACTGTAATATATTTATATAACTTTGAAATACCAAAAGATTTTCTAAACTAGTCAAGTAGGTGTTCATGAAATCCATCTAAAGATAAACAAATAAAAACATAAGACAGCAATAGCTCCTTTCCACCAGATCTCGATCTCTCTCTCTCTCTCTCTCTCTCTCTCTCTCTCTCCTCTCTCTCTCTCTCTCTCTCACACACACACACACACACATACACACACACACACACACACACACGGACACACACACACGGACACACACACACGGACACACACACACGGACACACACACACGGACACACACACACGGACACAGACTTACACAATTCTCTCCCAATGAGTATTTCCAAATAACAATACAGTTTGAAAAGTCCATAGTTACCAACATATGGATCTCTGGATATAGTATATTCTCTTTAAATTATGAACTCGTCACACGTACAAATGGCTCTTTAAAATGGTCCAGTAAACTGCTACACCATGCCTGTTAAATTGCTGTCTATTATGTACTTAAAAAATATTTACTAGCAATTGGAGGTTAATATAGTACTCTTATTGAGTGGCAATTATTGCTATTAAACATATACAAATACCATAACACCCTGAACTAGCACAAGAAGTTGCTAAATAGAAAACATGCATTAGCAAATTAGGAATGTTGGCATGAAGGAGAATGAACTAGTATGGAAGACATATGAAATAAATACCAAAAATAAAAATCATAACAAATGTGCACCTGAATATGAAAAAAATATGCCAACCAATATAAGATCACTGAAAACATTCCCTTCCCCCCAAATTCATTTGAGATAACTTATATTTGGTTTGAAGCAATGTTTCAAAATTTCAAAAGCTGTAGAATAAGACAGATATAAACTACCATTTTGAAAAAATTAAAAAGAGGCATGGGGTCAACAGATTGTTTTAAAAGCTTCATTAATGAACCTTGATAAGAAATTGTCTTCTATTCGCTATGGAAAGGACCTAAGGCAATTATATGTTCATATTTGGAAAGAGAATTTTCTAAGCAAATAATCTGATGTGTAGTGCAGTACCTGCCTAAGAATTACATCACTCTGAACATCTCAAAAGAGCATACAATTGAACTAAAGATACAATCACTAGTCTCCATAATGGTTCAATATAAAACAATACTCAAAATGCACTTCAGCTCTGAGGTCTGGAAATTCTAAATTGAGTCTGTCCAAGGATACACATTCATACAACCTAAGCATCAATCGTTACACTTGCCAAAGGGGGCAGCTTTCACACAGATAAGTGAGTTATCATCCTCACCCAGAAATGTGATGGACCACATGAGAACACTATTTGGGTCACAAAGGCACAGTCAAGCATGAACTGCATGCAGTAGCTACAACTCTCACAGCAGGGTCTATAAGAAACATACAGGGCTACAACCCTGATCAAATAGACAATCATGTTTTTAATACAGAAAATAATACCAAGGAAGGAGAGATGGGAACCTAAGCAATAGGATGCACTACAACATGTTGAAACATGACAAGCAGAGAATAAAATCCTTAAAGTGCTAGTAGAAACCTTAATCCACCCACATTGCATAATAAACTTTTGCTAAGACATAATGAACACCTATAGTTAATGCAGAGTGGGCGGGTTGATACTACAATGCAGAATCTTAACTCTCTAATCTCTGGTTTGTGTTTCAGTATAAACTGCAGTCACTTGATGACAAGCCCAGATCTTACATCCAGAACACTATTCAGAAATCACACTGCCCCAAAGGGTAACAGAGAAAGCACGCTTTGTCTGTTTTGTAGTCAATAAGAGAAGTTTTAGTCGAGGCACGTGAAAATTCAAAGTTCGGTCCAGCGAGTGTGTGATGTGTCAGCAATCTTCAGAAGCATTCTGTGGGGGCAATGTTTAACCACTGCAAACCTAATAATGTGTCAAGGATTCCATTAGAAATTCTACTTTTAGAATCCAAAAAACTTGACCACAGGAACCGACAGTACAAGTCAACTGATTTTGCAAGAGCTGTGACACTTGTTCCAATCACTCTCTACCCAAAGAAATCCGGCCATAGACCTCATCAATTTAGCGTATTTGCCTATTTCCGTGGTTCAGCTGGGATATTTTGTTTAAAGAACTCTTAAAAACCTGATAAATGTAGAAGCACAGCACATACGGGGGTAAAAGTCTGCAAAACTGTAGTTTTCTATAAAGCCTCTCTCCAGGGCTTGAATGCCTTGGCTCTGAGCATTCATCCGTCAGGCTTTTGCGAAGACTAAATGGGGCTGCAGAGGAGAGGGGCTGGCTACATCCTGGCGGCCGCGCCACCCTGGAGGTCGGCCGGCATCAGCGTGGTGCCGGGTAGGGAAGCGGTGTCACACAGTCATCCGGCACAGACAAAAGCCGAGAGCCGTGCCACGGGGCAGTTTGTGGGCTCGCTCTCCGCCGGCAGCCGGCTGCGGGGGGGCTCGTGTCCGAGCGCCCCCGGGGAACTCAGGCAGAGCCGCGATCGACTTGCCAGTCTCGGGAGGTCCGTCCCCGGCCGGGGGCCGGCCGGCGTGCCCGGGAGGAAAGGGGCCGCACGCGCCGGCCGACCGAGGCTCCCGCATGCCCAGGGAGCCGTCAGTGAACCGGCCCGGGCGCTGCGCCGCGGGGGTCCAGGAGCCGGGCCGGCGCTGCCCGGAAAAGACCTCCCGCACAACCCGGGGTCTGGACTCTGGGCTCAGCCGAGGGCGGGACGTGGGGATCAGCTGAGCCCGGCGGGGAGGCTTCCTCCCGGGGAGACCCTGGGCCAGCTGTCACCGGGCCGGCGCTCGGCCGCGCGCGGCTGCTCCCGGGGTCTGGCTGGGCTCGGGGCGCAGAGGCGCGAGCCCGGGGGGGCGCAGAGGCGCGAGCCCGGGGGGCCGCGGCGCTCAGCACTCAGAGCCGGCTCCCAGCCGCGGCGGCCGCGTTCCCCGCCCGGCTGCCCGCAGCCTTCTCCCGGGCGCCGGAGCCCCGAAGCGCCGCTCGCCGGGCTCCCCTCGGGACTTGACCCGGCCCCCCCCGCCCCCCGCATAGCTCCACAGCCCGAGTCCGCGCACAAAGCCCGCGCCGAGCCCCGCGCCCCGCAATCATTAGCATACGCGCAGCCCCGTCCGGGGGAGCCGGCCCAGGCCCGGGGGCCCGGCGCGGTGCCCGCGAAAAGTTGTGGGCCCGGGGAGGGGGCCCCGAGGCCGAGCCCCCCGGGCGCCGGCCCAGGACGCCGGGCTGAGGCTCCCTCGGGCTCCCAAGGAAGCGGACAAGAGGCGCCGGCTCAGCCCCGAGCGGCGGCATGAAAGGGCAGGAGCGGCCCGGCCCGGCCCGGCCCCGCTCCCAGGCTCCCCGTGCGGAGCCCCGGGCCGCCGCCGCCGCCGCCGATCTCAAAGAGCAAAACAAACACTGGCCGCGCTCCAGCCCGAGGGGAGGGGCGGCCGCGGCACCCCCCGCCGGCCCGGCCCGGGGCCCGACTCACCAGCGAGAAGAGGTTGGAGTGGCAGTCCTCCAGGCTGGCCCCGTTCGCCACCCAGTTCGCTGCCGCAGTCATGATCCTCCGCGAGCCCGGCTGCCAGAGCGGGGCATGTCTGACCGAGTCCGAAGCGAGCCGGGCGGGGAGAGCGGCGGCGGCGGCGAGCGCCGGGCCGAGGGCGAGGCGGCGGCGGCGGCGGGGGGCGCCCGTCTCGGTCCCGCTGCGCTCGGCCTGGGTCCCGGCGGCGCCCGGGGCGGGGCGGCTCCGGGCCCCCGGGCGGGAGGCCCGGGCGAGGGCGATCCGACGGCCCGCGGGGCTCCTCCGGGGCCGGGCCGCCCCCCGCGCTGGCTGCCCGCGGGGACGCGGGCGCGCGGGCCGAGGCTCGTGCGCGGGCCGCCCGGGGCCTCGGCGGCCGTCCCGGGGCCGGAGGGGCCGGATGGGCCGGAGCGGCCGGAGCGGCCGGAGCGGCCGGAGCCGCCGGAGCCGCCGGAGCCGCCGGAGCCGCCGGAGCCGCCGGAGCCGCCGGAGCCGCGGCGGCGGAGGAGGACGAGGAGGCTGCGGCGGCGGCCGCCGCTGCTGCTGCGGCGGGGCTGCAGGGGGGCGCTGTCCGCCCGCCGCCCGGCCCGGCCCGGCCCCCTCCCGGGGCTGGCTGGCTGCGCGGGGCCGGCTGCGCTCGGCCGCCCCCGAGGCGGATCCCAGCCCCCGCCGCCGCCGCCGCCTTGTTTATCTCCAGTCACGGAATCCCAGCGCGAGCCGAGCGGAGCCGAGCCGAGCGGAGGGGAGGGGCGAGGAGGAGGAGGAGGAGGAAGAGGAGGAGGAAGAGGAGGAGGACGGAGGGGCCGCGCGCGGCCGGGGGCGCGCGCCGAGAGGGCCGCGGGCGCGCGCCGGGGCCCCCGGGGACGCGCGCGGGGCTGAGGCTGGGGCTGGAGTGTGAGAGCAGGCGACTCGCCCCGCCGCCGCCGCCGCCGCCCGGGCCGTGCTGGCCGTGCTGGCCGTGCTGGCCGGCCTCCGCCGCCGCCGCCGCCGCCTCGCCCTCCTCGGCCCTCGCCGCCGCGGACTCGCCAGGGGTGCCGCCGGGAAGCCGCAGCGGCCGCAGCAGCAGCAGCAGCAGCACCGGCAGCGGCGGCGGCCCCGTCCCCTCCTTCCTCTTCCTCCCCCCACCCCCCTCCCTCCCTCCTCCCCAATCAGGCTCGGGCTCCGCCGCCGCCGCCTCCTCCCTCCTCCCCGGGCTCGCTGGCTCTCTCGCCTCTGACAGCAATGGCGGCCGCCGACCGCGGGGCCCGGCTCGCCATTGGCCGGCGCGGCGTCACGTGGGCGGCGCGAGGGGAGGGCGGGGGCGGGGCGGAGGCGAGCGGGGGAGGGGGGAGGAGGAGAGCCGGCCCGGAGCCCGAGCCGGAGCCGGAGCCGGGGCCGGGGCCGGGGCCGGGGCCGGGGCCGGGGCCGGGGGGGCCCGAGCCCGGGGCCCGAGCCGGAGCCGGAGCCCGAGCCGGAGCCGGAGCCGGGGTCGGAGCCGGGGTCGGAGCCAGGACCGGAGCCCGAGCCGGAGCCGGGGCCGGAGCCCGAGCCCGAGCCCGAGCCGGAGCCCGAGCCGGAGCCGGAGCCCGAGCCCGAGTCCGAGCCCCAGCCAGCCCGGCTCCGCCGGCTTGGGCGCGGGGCCGAGGGAGAGGCCTGGACGACCGCTGCGGCCGGAGCGCTGGCTCGTCGGGGCTTGGGTGCGAATCCCGCCCCTGCCCCTCAAAGGCGCCCTCCTCCCCCCCAACCCCGCGGGCTTCCTCCGGTGGCCCAGAGTTCGAATCCAGCCTCACCCTGGATAACTACCTGGCTGTGTGACCTTGGGCAAGTCACTTCACCCCGACTGCCCCACTGGGCCAAATGACTGGGCACAGCCCCCCCCATTCCAGTCCAAACCCCGTGCTGCTCAGGGCATCACCACCCTGACCTTGTATATTTTTGGAGAACGGAGAACAAAAACATTCTTAGAGGAAGGCTCTTTTTGGGGGGTGCCTCAGTTTCCTAGCCTGAAAAAGGCAGACATTGGACTTAGATGGGCCTCCCTGACCCCTTCCTAGTCAGCCTCTGAATCCTCATTTCAGAAGGTAAATTCCTTAAGGGCAGGGATTCCTTTTTGCTTTTTTATGCCCTGCACCTAGGCCATCCACAGGTGATTAATAAATGCTCATTCAGTGACTGATGGGTTGGCCACTTAGGATCTTGGATTTAGAACTTTACATAGAGAAAAATGAGGAAACTGAGGTACACAAAGAGAAAGCAATTGAGATAGCATCTGAAGCCAGACCTTCCCAACTCCAAGTCTATTCACTGCCCCCATAGAGTTGATCTGATCCCTCACACATCACCCTTCTACAAATTAACTTTCTTTTCCCAGCCTCACTGAAAGGGAGCCTGGAAGAGAATGAAGCTTCCAGAAGGTACCATACTTCTGACTTCAAACCTCCCCATCCTTGGTGGTTCAATTAAGCCATCTCCTAAGTGATCCACATTTATGATTTAGGGGCTGCATGGAATACAAATGAAGACTCCTCAACTCCTCCAAAAAGAAATCAGTGGCCCACTTTTATTTGGGTATTAATGACTTGTCAACATATGTATATTTACTTTTCCAAAGAGTAATTAATTAGTGCTGGTGGCACTGAGACATCCAAAGTTCCGAGGTTTGTGTAACAGTTGGTAAAACAAGGGGCTTGGATCCCATGGTTTCTAATGACCCTGCTGACATTCTTGGACATTATGATTCCTAATAGATGGGATCTACCAATAAAAAGCCCATAGTTTTGTACTTCCCTGGGAGGAAGCCAAGGAGAAGAACCACAGCATCCTCCAAGAGGAAACAGTGAGAGCTGGAAACCAGGCCTTCCTTCTTCCCCTGCTGGTGACCCTGAATGAATCATCAATTCTCTTTATGACTCAGTTTCTACTCTTGTAAAATGAGCATGAAGAGAGTTCTCAAGGTTGCAGTAAAACTTAGCCAAAGCGAGTCACTCCTGCCTGGATGAGACACAGAAGTTCCATTCTCTGCTGCTTATTCTGGAAAACAACTGGTTTGTTATTACCTCTACATAGAGAGTGAGGGGGGAAATAGGCTGGGGAAGAGAGAGAAGAAGCAAAACAGAAGCAGATTGTCCTAAATGCTGGGATGTTGGTGGAACGGCAAAGTATCAGGGTGCCAGAGCATCAGAGGAAAGCTCAGAAGGGACCAGCTGGTGAGGCTTGAAGTTTGAAGACATACTCAAATCAGACCCAACCTCTGACACTTTTCTGGCTTTTTGACCCTGCCACCTGTCAGTTTTCCCATCTGTAATAATGGGGATAATGCTCCTTTTGAGCTGACATTCCCTCAAGGTTGTTGTTTAGGTCAGGTATGATAAACTATAAAGTAAATGAGACAACCTAGTGAAGTGGAAAGATTGGTGTTGAATTAGGTCAAAAATCTGAGTTCCAGGCCTTTTGTGCGACAGACTAGATAAGTCACCTCTCTGGGCCTCAGTTTCTTCTTTATAATAAGGGGTCTGAAACAGATGACTTCTGAAATCCCTCCCACACAGCCCCCTCCCCAGTTGTAAATCTGTGCCCCAGTGATTGTTTTCTAATATCACCCCTGAATGTTTGAAGGACAACATGGTAGAGGCAAGAGGACCACTTTCTAGTCCTGACTCTGTTCATAAAAGAGAGACACACTGTGCAACCTTGGACAAGTCCTTCAGTCCCTTTAAAGGCTTCAGTTTCTCCCCCTCTCCCCTATAAAACTAAAGGCCACAAATGATTCTAACAAGTGTCTGTGAAGCTCCTACTAAGTGCCAGACCCTATGTGAAGCACAGGGCATACAAAACAGTTCCTGCCCTCAATGAATTTACATTCTAATGCACCGCTATAGGTGTGTGTGTGTGTGTGTGTGTGTGTGTGTATGGATAGATAGATAGATGGATAGATATATAGAGAGAGAAAGATGGAGAGAAAGAGAGAGAGATGATAGATATGACACAGGCAAAGCCAATGTGAGGTAATCTAGTATAGGCACAGGCAGCAAGGGAAATGATACCCCTAGAAGGTGGCACTTGAACTTGGTCTTCAAAGAAACAACCAAAGCTTCAGGTGTGCAGGGAAGAGCTTGAGTCAAGTAACTTTGAAGGGGACTGGACTATGTAGCTACCGGAGTTCCTCTAACTCTTCAGTTCTATGATTCATTCTGACTTGAACTATTTGACTCCTTCTTCTTGCTAATTCAATTAATATGTTCTGAGCACCCACAGAGGGAATGGCCTTCTGCTAGTTAAGGAATAAGGCTGTTCTGCTCTATTTACTCAGTTGCTCACTCACTGGCTAACAGCATCTTCCTTAAGTATCAGAAATCTCCCGATTGCTCCTTCCCCTCTCTCAACACAAAACAGAAAATACAATAAAAGCCAATAGACCTTATTGCTGGCCTGAAGCAGGTGCCTAACTGCAAGCCTATTATAGAGTCACTTGAAACTCTTGGGTGCTTTTTGTTAGATTAAGATCAAGTCTAAACTTCAACAAAATACATTAAAGTAATACTACAAGTGATTTAAGAGGGGTGTGTGTGTGTGTGCGCACGCGCGTGTGTTTATAAGCTTCACTGACTAATAAGGGGTCTGTTGGTATTTTATTTGACAATTGGTTGTCATGCATAATCATAATCATGGGCTTATTCTTTTGAACACATATGCCATAGTGGGAAATGAGTAACTTGGGCAACCCCACCAAGAAAAGATAAGAATAGCGGAAATTCATTGGTGTAGGGATCCAGGGAGAAACTTCTTCCTCTATCTACCTAGCTCTAGACCTGCACTACAGGTCCAAGTCTTGGAAAGTGGCCTAGGATAGGGAGAAGTTGTAGGATGAACTGAAGTCTCCCAGCCTCAAAGGTCCACTCTCTACCCATTACCCTATCCTGCCTCTTCCTGAATGCTAGAGGAGCTAAAATTTGTTTTTCTCTTGATATCAATGGTTCTTGCTGAATAGATAAAAGTACTTCTGCTTGCTCCCATTCCTCCATTCATGTAGCATTATCTAAATACGGTCATGCTTCGGACCACAGAGAGGCAAAAAGCATCACTTAACATGAAATTCTCTTCTCAGAGGCTGTGACCCCAAGAACAGTTGCCTACTTTCAACTCCAAGAAACAAGTAACCTGTCTGGATTTGCTGTAAGCAGCTCTAGCTTTATAGTTTAACAAAACCACTTTTAAGAGACAACAAGAGGGTTCACAGAGTGGATTCTATAACTTTTCCTCTCCAGTGGTGTGTAAGTGTGAATTTAGAGCTCATAAAAGAAAGGCTTCTCATATTGCCTGGAGCTGGGCACTGCACAGAAAGCTGTTGTGCCAACTTCCCACACAGGGCTCTGCCAGCATACCTCTCCCCCCTTTTTTCCTCCTTTTTTTTTTTTGTCTTTTGTGAACTAGGTTTAAGCCAGGTCTTCGAGTGTTAGATTTTTTTGTTTTGTTGTTCTTTTTTTTTTTCTTTCTTTCTTTTTTATAATGAAGACAAGTACCTTTTCACTCATGCCCTAAATCTGGAACTTGGGCAGAGGTCTCTGCAGGTGAGAAAGCAACTGATCCAGCTCTTCAGGCCTGGCCGATGGTGCTCCTGGGGAAGATAACACCCAAAGGCTGTAACATTAGCCAAAAAGGCATCATCCCCTAGAGAGAGAATCCAACACCTCTGCCCAGTGGGTGTTCTCCAAGCCCTCTGGAGGTCTGAGAAGGTCCTTTATTGTTCCTGAGCACAGGTGTTATTCTGGACAGTAGCTCAATTGCTTCTGAGCCTTAGGTTCTGCAAACTCACTGTTCTGTGACAGATCATTTTATTTAAAAGTATCCACAGTGAGAGACACTCGGGAAGAGTAAGTTCATTGCTGTGGATAAAATTGAAGTGCATGTTGGTCTTGCAGAATGAGACTGGTGAGACCTATATTATCCATTAATATTTTTTCCCTTTGTTCCCAAAGTCTTCAGTGGCTCCCTATTCTCTCCATGATAAACTACAATCTCCTCAGCCTGGAATTTAATCCATAGTCTGACTCTTACTTTTTTTTAGCCCCATTATTTGCCTGACTACCATACCATAAGAAGGTCCAGCTCATTATCCACTATCTAGCTTGCTACTGGCTACCACCCCAGCAACTACCCAGTAGTGCCACACATACAGACCCTCCTTACTTCTCCTTTTCCCAGCTCTATTAGATTTTGTCTCCCCCCGCCACTAGGATATAGCTCCTTGAGAGTTGAGACCAGCTTGTTTTCTTATTTCTGTATGCCTAACATTTAGCATTCAGTGCTTGTTACTGAGTAAATTTTTAATAAAGGCTTATCTATGTTATTTGACATTATTCCCTTTCACACCCTCTCGCCACTCACAGTGCAATGGTCCTCTTTCAGGTTCTCATCTGTGTCATACCTGGACTATTGCCATACAGCCTTCTAATTAGTCTCCCTGCCTCAGGTCTCTCCTCTCTCTAGTCTATCCTCCATACAACTGCCAAATCAGCATTACTCAAACATAGATCTGACCATGCCGAACACTGCTCCAGAAGTTCCAGTGCCTCCCAGTTGACGCAATACAAGATAAAATACAAACTCCCTTGGCTTTTAAAGCCTATCAGAATCTAACAAGTCTATCTTTTTAGCCTTTTTTGCATATTGTACCTGTCCACGAGCTCTTCATTCCAGACACACTAGTTTAACTGTTGGTACCTAGTTTTCCCATTTTCCATCTCTATATATTTGTGCAGACCCTCCATTGACCTAGAAATGTGATCCCTTCTCCCCTCTATCTTTTATCAGCCCCAACTCTTTTCAAGGCTTAAATCAGGTACCACCTCCTAAATGAGACCAGTTCTAGTGCCCTTTCTATCCTGTCCTAACCTTTTTGCTGACCTCTATCTCCAGATGCCTTTTAGACAACTCAAACTGAATATCTGGTAGACATCTTAAACTCAACAAGTCCCCAAAAAAAGTATCCCCTTTGGGGCTGCTAGGTGGTGCAGTGGATAGAGCATCAGCCCTGGAGTCAGGAGGACCTGAGTTCAAATCTGGCCTCAGACACTTAATAATGACCTAGCTGTGTGGTCTTGGGCAAGCCACTTAACTCCATTTGCCTTGCAAAAAAAAAAATCTTAAAAAAAATGTATCCCCTTTTCTCCTAAACCTTCCCCTACCTTGCACTCCCAATCTCCTATTACCATTGGGGCACCTTCCACCCAATACTTGAGGCCCCTGACTAAGTCTGATCTTCATCACCTTCTCATATTCAATCTTTTGCAGAAGCCTGTTGATTTCCCCTTTTTCAACCTCTCTCAAGTCTCTCTCTCTCTCTCTCTCTCTCTCTCTCTCTCTCTCTCTCTCTCTCTCTCTCCTGACACCATTACTGTCTGTGGGTCTGCCTGCCTCAAGGTTCTCCCCACTCCAGTTCATCCTCCATTTGACCATCAACATAAGCTGTGAGGAAGCACAGTTCCAATCATGTCACCTCCATAATTAATAAACTCCCTATCACCTCCAGGTTCAAATACAAAACCCTCTGGTCTTCAGAGCTGTTCATAACCTGGTTCCCTCCCCTAAACCTTTCCAGTCTTCTTGCTTGGATCCAGTGATCCTTACCAGTCCACTAACAAGACTTCATTTTCTCTGTCCTCAGTGTCTGGAATAATCTCCCTCTTTGTTTCTCTGGTGACTCTCAAATCCCAGTGAAAATCCCACCATCTACAGGAAACTAATTCCAAACCCTTTTAAATCTAGTGCCTTCCTGCTGATCATCAGTCTATACCTTGCTTTATCTCTCTCTTGTTGTCTCCTCCTATTAGATTGGGAACTCATGGAAGGCAGGAACACTGCCTTTTGTCTTTTTTTCCTATCACAAATCTTTAGCAGAGCACCTGAAATGCAGATGTTGTTAGACCTTTATTTTCAAAGAAGATCATGACATCAGGGAGGTGATGCCATGGCATGCAGGTGAATTGTATTTGAGTGAGGGAGTGCTATGCTAAATCACCAACCTCACTTTCTCCTCCCAAAGTCATCTGGGTTCAGTGGCCAAATAATGCATCAGGACTACTGGAGATGGCCCTGGATGGGAGGCAGAGTCAAGTGACTTGCCCAAGGTCACACAACTCTTGTCAAGTGTCTGAAGCCAGATTTGAACTCAGTCTTCCTGACTTTAACTCCATTGTAACTCAGAGCAACTAAACTGAAGTCATCCATTAGCCAAAGTGACTTGTCTAAGGTCACATAGATAGTGTCAGGTGAGATTTGAATCTGGAGATTCTCTAACTCTAGGCACAGGGCTTTTTCCCCCCTTTCTGCTGTACCAATGGGAAAGACAGTAAATGGACCTATGGCTACCAGTCCCTTCTCTAAGATAGGATAATAACTTTTACACTATCTAACTAGAGGGTTGAAATGAGGGAAGTTATTTCAAAATCCTTAAAACACTATAGAAACCAGTTCTAGTTTTATGATCATTAGCATT
This sequence comes from Macrotis lagotis, assembly GCF_037893015.1. Lineage (NCBI taxonomy): Eukaryota > Metazoa > Chordata > Mammalia > Peramelemorphia > Peramelidae > Macrotis > Macrotis lagotis. The sequence continues at coordinate 677,755,058 of NC_133666.1, forward strand.
ACTGGGACTCTAATGTGTGATAATTGATTTTAACATAATAACTACAGTTTTCAAACTTTGAAACAGTGGTAGATCGCTATTGTTGATTATAGATAAACAGTGCCCAGCACTTAAGAAATCCTTATTGAATTGGATTGAATAGAACAGAAATACAGTACCTCCTACAGTCTGACTCCATTGTTGTCTACCCAGATCAATCCCCCAAGGAAATAAATTGCATTTCATTCTTGATATGTTGTTTACCTTATAGTCTCTTGATCTTACTTTGCTTATTTTTTTTGTTATTGTAGATTCCTTGGTAGCCTGCCTCCCACTTAATCAAAACAGCTTCTGTAAATGTTAGCAAGTTGAGTTTGGGGGATTTGCTATGGTCTCTTCACATTGGTTACTGAACATTAAAAGTTCCTTCTCTTTCTACTGAAAATCTTCAATAAATATTGCCCTTGCTCATGGCTGATGGGGGGGAGGGAGAAGCCTTTCAAATGATTTTCCAATGAACAGACTTTATTTCATGTGAACTGTGCCAATAACTCAAAGCACATTTTGAATACTTCTTTGTGATTTTATGAAGAGGTCACTGTTTATATAACATGTGCATCTTGGACAAGCCAGTTCATTATAATCTAATCAGTCACTTTTCAGATGAAACAAAAGCAAAAACTCTCTTTTCTCAATTCCAATGGGACCAGCTAGGACATGCCCCCAGCAACACATCCCTTCCAACCACTGCCAACCCTTCAGGTTAGGACTGTTTCCTAGCAGTGGGGGATGGTAGGATTGAAAGAAGGGCAGAATTCCCACTAAACTACCTAACAATAATACCACTGCCTAAGACTTACAATCTTTACTACCAAGTAATCAGATCATAGCAGATCTTTAATGAGGCTAAGGCAAGAGGGGCTGTGATCCAGGGCCTTATATTTACAGGGTGCAAAAGGCAGCTACAATCCTTGGGGAGAGCTGCCAACAGCTTTTAACACTTGGTTAGCCCCAAGAATTAGGTAGAAGCTATCATATGCTTCCTCCTGAAGATGATGCTTCCAGGTGACCTCCTCCTTGGTGTGTGATCCCCAGATATCCCTAACAGTCCCTTCCTAGACTTCCAGGGTTTCCATCCCTGGCCCCAGCATCCCAATTTATACATCCCAAGTGTGTACGTGGCGGGGGGATGAGTAGTTGTGTCTGTCTAGCAGGAGATTTTGAGATGGATTTGCTGAACTATATTCCCCAACTTCCCTGGTAGAATATAAACTAGTAGGTGATATTCTTTCTTATCCTGTGTCTCTAGAGATTAACCCACTGGCTTACAGGAAGAAGGCAATTAATGTTTGCTGAATGAATAAATACAACCTTAGGGAAATTTTCATCCAACCAATTCGTTTTGCAGATGAAAAAACAATCTGGAAGGAGAGAAAAGACTTGTTGTCCAAGACTGAGATTGGATCCTAGGTCTTCTTCCTCCCCTACCCAAATGCTCTTTAACCATCCAACACCATGGAATAGAGTTACCTACTCTTCCACAAACTTCTCTCTTACCAGGAGTGGACTGACCTTCTTCACTTCAAGCTACTTCCAGCAAGGATTTGAACCCAGGTCCTATGATGTCAAAGATATCATCCTGTCACATTGGTCTCTTAAGATCCCCTTCAGCTCTTGATCCCCATTATATTGACTCCATTTTGAAAAAAGAGGGATAAGCTTCTGACCTCCAGTGACTCAGAGTAATACCATAAAAGAAGAAGAAGAATCCACGCAGCTACGGACTGGGAGTCCCAAGGTTCAGAAGTGGGATAGGGATAACATTCCCAGACTCTTGAAGGCCAACTATGTGATAATCTGTCTCCAAAAGGCAGAATTGACAAGCACTCTGGGGAGAAGTCAGTTAAACCTGCCCTTGCGACAGCTTCCCAAACTGGTGAGAAAAGCCATTTGGACTAGCTCAGACAGGACATTGTCCATCCAGAATGACTTCTCCATTGCCTTTAATAAATATAAAAGTCTCACTTGTCAGAGAGGAGAGCTCAGTAATCAAGAGCACATAGCAGCTACAGTTTCGGCTGCATTCAAGCCTGGGAGGTCTAAGAGAAAGAACAAAAGATGATTGGGGAGAAAAAATGTAACTGAACTGGATTTTTTTTAAAAAATGAAAGTGTTACAATTAGCTAATTGGGCCCAGTTCTCCTGGCAATGTATCTTCCTATTCCCCACTGTGCTCAGAACTCTCCTTGACTTCAAAGGAAAGTGGGGTGCCTGGAGAATTGGAACCCATGTTTATCAAGTGCTTTGAACATGTAAAGTGCTATTTAAATGCTAAGTATTATTATTATTATTTTAAATTTTAAATATTTTCTGTGGGGAGTTTTAATGGGTTTGTGGGTCTCATTGAATGCCGCAGGGCAGCCTGTCTCCTAAATCTTACCATGATTCAGATTTGGGTGAGCAAGGAAGGAAATATAACATACCTTTTCGGGGAAAGCAAACCCCAATCCACCACCTTGTCCTTGTAAATTGTATTTTCCAGGAAGATGAACACTGTCAATCAGATGCTGTCAGTTTATGGGAGAACATGTCTCCAGAGCTAATTGAAATACGGGATCTTTCCAGGCACACTTGATAGAGTTATCACGTTACAGATTTTCTTTGACTGTGCATCTCGATTCATTCCTTTGTACCGTTTCCAGACTTCTTCATAAAACAGAAATTAGACACGTTCTTGACACTGGGATTTCATGAAGAAGCAATCAAATCCAAATTACTTGGAGGAAGGAAAAGACTATAAAACGACAAAGCAAGATTGAAAGGAAGGAACTTCCTCGAGTGCCCCGGTTCATAAATTAATTTGGTTATTGGGTCATGTTCTGCAAGAGAGATTCACCAAAATTTAAAAGATTTTGAGCTGGAAAGGGTCCTGAGGGATCATCATGGTCTCCCACATTTTGCAGATGAGGAAATTGCAAGGTTAAATGACTTGTCTTAGGTTACCCAGTAAAGAGCATTCCTGGGATTTGAATCCAGGTCTTCTCACACTAATTCAAAGGCTCTTTCTAAAATATTACTTCCCTAAAAAGATATAGGTCAGCTCCATCTAATGCTGGCCCTGAGGTTTGATCTCAGACAGGGGTAAATGCTTGGCAAATCACACCTTAGAAATACAGAAGCACAGAACTGAGAAAGACCTTAGTACAACAATATCAGAGCTGGGAGAGGCCTTAGGAGGTTAACTAGCAGAAGAGACAGACCTATGAGTCCAAACTTTTCTTTTCCCACCCTCTTACTTTCCAGAATGATCAATGGATGGAAAATGACTTGCCCAAGGTCTCAGATCTAGGGTAGGACATTTAAGCTTCCCAGTTCCAGATATAGAGTTCTTCCCAATATACTTTGAAGGCTGGCTTATTCTGCCCCCTGAACCCTGAACCCCAATCAAAGATTAAAAAACAAGGGAGGAAAAATCTGTCCTTTTGTGGGCTCCGGCATCTTAGGCAGAACTATAGCTCTCTAAGAAGCGTTTTAAACTTTCATTTACTTCTCATCTTTTCCATCAATGGCACGTTTACCTGAACTGACTTCACTTAAACAATGAAATTCAACCAGACACAGATTCAGCTAATGTCACTTAGCTTGGTTACCATATTTTAGAGGGTTTTTTTAAGTTTTATATAAAACTTGAGGTGAGAAGCCTGAAAGGAAAAAAAATTTGGTATCAAATTAAGAAGCAGCTCAGACCCAAATTGACACCCCTATTCAAACAGGAGTGACACTTCAGTTTATTATAATAACCACAGAGTCATGTTTTAAAATTGTAAATATAATATACTGGCTAATTCCATGGTGGTGGGGTGGGCCAAGGTAAGGGTTCATTAATAAACATCTGGGTCCAAAAGTCTTTTACTTCATCAATGAAGGCTGTCTCTCTACCGTTGCCTTAGATGATCTTCTTCCTATTTAGGCATGGTGCAAGGAAAAGAGCAGTGGGTTTGGCATTAGAGGACTTGGCATTCTGCCACTTACATATAAGCCTGGGACACCTTGGGCAAATCACTTGAACCTTGTAGTCTGCAATTTTGTTATCCATAAAAGGAGGTGGGTTGGACTATCTGTCCTCTAAGGTCACTTTCACTTCTAGACCTGTGATCCATTGAGTGATCTCACATAAGTTCATATCTGGCAGCCACCTTTCTGGGATGGCTTCTCTGAAATAACTGGGCTGGTTTTTTGATGTCTGCTATCTGGAACGTATTCAGAATCTTTCCAGGTTTATAGGATGTGCCAGAACTCAATTATCAATGGGCCAGCCTCTGAGTAACTAGGGCCACCACCATGCCATGATGAGGACTTTGGAGTCTAGAATACTCTTTCAAATACTTTTTTTTTAGACAAATCTTTTGATTTTCCTAGTTAGGAATTAATTTTTCCCACCCCTGAACAGCAACTTTCCCACCCTCTATAATAATGACAGAGCCATGTTTCAAAATCATAGAGATAATAGTCTAATTGATTTCATGGTCTTCGGGTGGGCCAAGGCAAAAGTCTGGGTATGAGAGTATCTTAGGTATGAGAGGATAAGGAACTTGGCATCCTAATCTCATTCATTTTACAGATTAAGAAACTGAAGCTCAGGGGGGGTGATGCAATGTATCCAAGTCCACAGGAAATAAACATTTAAAACCATATTTGAATTCAATCTATTAGAAATTATAGCAGTTCTAAACTCCAGAATTCTGATGGGGGAAAAAAAAGATAGTTCAACTGTTCTCTAGGGACCTAACTGGCCAGTTAAGTAAGAGTCAAGAAAGTGAACTCAGAAGTGGAATTATCTATCTTATCACGTTCTGCTTCATTTATCTGGATGAGATGATATCCAAGATGTATGGAAAATGGAGAGGTCAGTGGAAAGGAACCAGATTGAATAGAGTTAACTTGACTCTTGTTGGGGGAAGTAGTCCAGTGTACTGGAAAGAGTACTAAATATGGAGTCCAGAAGCCTTGGGTTCAAATTCCAACTCTACTACTTATAAGCTATGTGACCCTGGGTGATTCACTTTCTCTCTCCAGGTCCTAATTCCCTCATCTACAAAAAGAGATGGTTAGACATGATAAGCTCAAGATCACTTTCAGCTTTAAAATTTTATGACTTTAATTAGCCTAAATAATGGAAGGGAATACAAAAGCAACTCTCTTCAACAATTCTTTTTAGGCATAGCTTCCTTTTCATAGAGGAGGAGATGTTAAGGGATGGGTAGAGCCCTAGATCAGAATCAGGATGACTTGGAATCAAATCCTACTTCAGGGATTGAGTGATTATGGACAGGAGATTTAAAATGAGTCGAGATCCCCCATCTGTAAGATGAAAATTCAGATTATAATGACACCTACCCCACTGCTTGTTTTGAGGGTCAAAGGAGATAGTGCTTCTAAAGTGTTCTTCAAATCTAAAAGCACTATCTGAATGTTGGTGGTTGTTGTTATCATTATTCTACAAATTGGTTTGAATGAGTGAGGTTTAACTGTAGTGATAATAAATAATGATAATTATAAGCACCATCAGTTGAAATGAACACAAAGTAATTATCATCATAATCCATATCCCCTGCTAGCTGCTGGAGGACACAGCTAGCAATTCTCATTGGCAGCCATTGCCAGAGGGGAACTGAACAATATTTTAAAGGCCAGCGACTGGGGTCCCTGGGATTAAAAGAAAAGAGGCACTGGCCCCTGAAATCCTTCAATCACTCATGTGCCTATGGGTGGTTTTATTTTCCCTTTTTTACATTTGAATGTCTTTATCCTTTGATTGGTGGTAGAGATTTTAATTAAGATCTCAATAAGATAAAAAACATTTATTAAGCCCAAAGATGCAAACCAAACAGTCCCTGCCCTCAAGGCACTTCTCTTCTACTGGGGGAAAGAGGAGGCTGGTAAGACATATATGTAGTTAATTAAATGCAAAGTCTTGCATTTTCCTGACCAATGATTTCATTAGCTTGGGAAACTGTCAGGGCAAGGACTCTCTCTACTAATATGGATAGGAAACTTCTTGGTAAATTATACTCTCAAGGAGTAGCCTTGGGCATTAGGAGATTAAGTGATTTGCTCAGGATCATATACCCAATGTGTGCCAGAGGAGGAAACTAAACCCAAGTCATAGAGTCCTACATTGAGAACCAGAGAGAGTCCTACATTCTGAGAACCAGAACTCATCAAGTCTGACTACCCCTCATTTCATAGAAAAAGAAACTAGGGAAGTTGGCCAGAGTCAAGCAGGTAGTTTAAAAAGTCATTGTTGTTCATAAGCACCAGTGACATCTGGAAGGTGGTGCCATGACTTGCAAGTGACTTGGATTTAATTGAGGGAGGGCTGTGCAAAGTCACCAGCCTCATTTTCTCCTGCAGAGTCATCAGGGCCCAGTGACCAGACATGGATCAGGACAACTAGAAATGGCCCCAGATGCAGTGGGAGACTTTGGTCATTTTGAGTTAAGGACTTTAACATTTATGATGTTTTGGCCTTCATTCTCAAAGAAGACTATGACATCAGGGAGGTGATACCATGACTTGTAAGTGAATTGGATTGAGGGGAGGGGTATTCTGTGCTAAGTCCCCAGTCTCACTTTCTCCTCCAGAGCCATCTGGGTCCAGTGGCCAGATGGGGATCAGATGACCAGAGAAGGCCCTAGATACAGTGAGAGACCCTGGCCTTTTTTTTTTTTTGAGCTTAGGTCTTTTTCAGGTCTCAGTTTGTCTAAGATAATACACATTCAGTGATTAAGTAAGAAAGAATAAGAAAAATGTCATAGCTGGCATTTGAACCCCATTTCTCTGATTCTATAACTGATGGTCTCATACTTATATCATACTAACTCTTTATCTAAACCCAGATCATATAAAGTTACACATATATACTTATGTATAAGACAAATACACATATGCATTTGCACAGTTATACAAATACAGATTTGCAAATTTGCAGAAATTTATAGTTATGCAAATATAGATATACAAAGTTAAATAAATAGATACATATGTAAAGTTATATAAAAGCATATATCCAAAGTTGCACATATAGAGATATTTAAAGTTATACAAATAGACACATATATAAAGTTATACAAATACATATATATATATATGCATATATAGACACAAATTTATGCAAATAAAAATATACAAAATAACACAAATACTGACCAGATTTGGATATATACAAAGAGAGAGATAGATGATAAAGATATATAAATATATAGATCCATCTACAATCTTATACAAAATAAAGAAGGAACAATCATTCACAGGGGCAGCTAGGTAGCACAATGGATTGACTACTAGGTCTGGAGTCAGGAAGACCTGAGTTCAAATCCAATCTCAGATGCTAACTAGCTCTGAGAACCTGGGTAAACCCAGTTTGCCTCCTTTTCCTCCTCTATAAAATGAGCTGGAGAAGGAAATGGCAAACTACTCCAGTATCTCTGCCAGTGAAACCCCAAATGGGGTCACAAAGAGTCATACAAGATTAAACAACAGCAACAACAAACCATTAACAACCCTGGGGAAAAGTCAAGGTCTCCTGTGGGAAGTGAACTGGTTTTAGAAAGATACTGAAGGTTCTGAAATGCAGAAGTGAGAAGGGAGTGCATTCCAAACACTGAAGATCTAGAGGCCTGAAAATATCTCTAGAGATAATCCTAGGTCACATTTCTATATTGCACTGTAGTTACAGAACACTTTCACACCCAATGTCTCATTTTATCTTATAAGGAAAGAAGGAGAACATCAGGAAACTGAGGGTCAAGAGGAAAATGCATCCCAAACCCAGGTCTTCTTCTGCTGTACCAGACTGGTGGCCATACAGTCAGTATTCTGTTCTGTTGTTAATATTCTACTCATCTATAGCCAGAAAATGGGAGAAAGTGGCGCAGAAGCTGGAGAGCCATCTGTCAGGTTTACTGGAGTAGGGATTCCTGGCCTGGGTGGGGGAGGTGGACTAGATAACTCAATTTTTTTCAATGATTCTGCAGAGCTCCTTTTCCATTAGGACACCTAGAAATACATCCCCAAATGAAAACCAACCTATACCTAAAACTTAGATTAGACCCTTAAAAGGTACAAACAAAATGTTGGCCACCTAGTAGGTGCTTAATAAATATTGATTAAGAAGAGTTGTCATTTATGGATCACATTAAACTTTGCAAAACATTTTCTATTATTTCATTTGACCTGCACAGTAACACTTTGAAGAAAGTAACATAATTATTCTGAGAAATAAAACTAGGGTGGAGTGATGGGAGCTTTGCTCCAGAGTGCCAAATTTGAAGAGCCTACTGCTAAAATTTGAAGTCCTTCAGCATAAGAGCAAAAGATAATAAATTAAAATAGGAAGCTGCCAGATAGAAGAGTGGATTTAGCTCCAAATCCACCCTCACACCTGGTGGCCTCCTAGGCAATCGCTCCATACATATTGCCACAGTTAATCTACAATTAGGGGTACCTTTTATGTCACTTTTTCTAGGGATTTTTGTTAGATTTAGCCAGGCTACAAGTATAGAGTTCTAAGAACAAAAACTCTTGTTGTAGCACTAGATATTATTTTCTTTCTTTCTTTTTCTTTTTCTTTTTTTTTGCAAGGCAATGGGCTTAAATGACGTGTCCAAAGCCACACAGCTAGGGAATTATTAAATGACTGAGGGCAGATTTGATCTCAGGTCCTCCTGACTCCCGAACTGGTGCTCTATCCACCTAGCTGCCCCCTAGATATTATTTTCAACCCCATTTTATAGATGAACAAACTGAGATTCATAGCTATTTAGTGACTTGCCCAAGGTCACATGACTACTAAACATCAGTAATAGGAGTCAAACCTGGCTCTTGATCCCAAAATGCATTTCTTGAGGAGTCTTTCTTAAAGAACTATAGACTCCCAAGTGAGACAAAGCATTATATAAGGAGAGTCAAAGGGCATAGAGAACTGATGGACCTGAAGTCAGGAAAGCCCTGATTTAAAACCCTGCCCCTGACTTTTTTAACTGGGTGATTATGGGTATATGAATTCACTTCCCTCTGCCTTAGGCAACTGTCTAAGTTTATGAGCTCTGTTTAGTTTTAGAGTTTTGCATCTGTGTCTAGTGGAGGGCAATCCCACACTGGGACTCCCTATCTGGCTTCTTGATCAATTGGCTTTGTTGCCTGGACAGGATTCTTATCTGTAAAATGGAAACAATGCTACTTGGCAGGATTTTTGTGAGGCTCAAAAGAGATGATATTTAGAAAGTGTGCTGGCAAGGTTCAAAGCTGAAACAAATAAATTATTATTATTATTATTATTATTATTATTATTTAACTCATTAGCAAGGATTAGTTTATCTGATCCTTGCCTTTTTTTTGTCACTTACCAGAAGGCAAGATACCTGGGGGAATGAGACATTAGAGTAGAATTTCCTGGCTGGATGAGGGAGAAGGAAAAGATGGTGTTTTCCTCAGTTGCCAAGAAACCACAGAGGTAAGGTAGCCTGTGGGCAAGGTGCAACAGCTACTATGATGTTTGTCCTTCCTTCTCAAAGAAGGCTATGAAGTCAGGGAGGTGATGCTCTGACAAGTCAATGAATTGGACTTGAGTGAGGGGTTGCTGTGTCAAGTCACCAGCCTCACTTTCTCCTCCAGAACCATCTGGATCCAGTGATCACATTTCAATCAGGACAACAGGAGATAGCCCTGGATGTGAGGTGGTCAGGGTTAAGTGCCTTAGCCAAGGCCACACCAGTGCTCCATTCACTGTGCCCTCTAGCTTTCCTACCACAGTTTTAAAAAATTAGTAATTGTGATTAAGTGACTTGCGCAGGGTCAAGCTAATAAGTGTCTGAAATCAGATTTGAACTCAGATTCTCCTGACTCCAGGGCTAGTACTGTATCCACTGTCCTACCTACTTGCTATTTAGGAAGATGTGGGAATTCTGTCCTAAAAAAAAGAGGACATTAAAATATAGAAGGCAAGATAGGGGCACTGCAGGTATTATTATGATTCTCATTTTATAGATGAGGAAAGCAAGGTAAAATGTTTTCTATAGAGTCCCACAACTAGGTGCTTTCTTTGTAATTTAGCTCACAACTTTCTACCACCTCTTCATGACAATTACATCCATCACTACTACCATCATCATTTATGTTTTTATTCATCCTATAAGTCTTACAGCTATATTATCTAACTGACCACTATTAACACTATTTATAGAAGAAAAATTGAAAGACATGATTTGCTCAGGTAAAGTAAAAAATTAGCTGAAGTTAATAAAATGAATATGGATCATAATTTTAGAGAGCTGGAAGAGACCTCGTAGGTCTCTTCATTTTACAGGTGAAGAAACTGAGGCACAAGGATATCAAAATACTTTTCTGGGGTCTCAAAACTGGTAAGTAACTGAGTTAGGATTCAAATCAGATCTTCCTGACTTTGGGTCAGTGCTCTCTACCCCACTACTCCACATGGCTTTGATATTTTTTGAATAAGATCAGAGTGGAATAGAATGAGTCAGGGAGGTAGGAAGGAATGGATGAGGGCAAAAAGAAGGAAGAGCTTGAAAGCATTAAGATTCCTAAAGGCAGGGAGCAGGGAGACCAGAAGACTAGAAGGGGCAATGATATTATCTTTGACCTGAAAATTAGGAAGCTCCAGTGATGAGTGATGGATCATGGGACCCCATCTCCCTGAAAATGACCAATCATGTAATCCCCAGAATGGGCCATGTGGAATGCAAAGCCCTTGGGGAAAAAAAGGTCTCCATCTTTCTAAATTGGCCTGTAAATCTCGGTATAGTTTTCAGGGTTTAAGAATTTTATTTTATCTGGATTAAAGTCATGTTCTGCTTTGGCATCAGGAGGCGTTTATGACTGTTAAAACAGGAATTGAAAAATATAGTCCTGGAACCAACTCAGCTATACTCACTCCTGCCAAACTCACAGGGGTTGGCTAAGGGGGCCAGGCAGAAGTTGTTTTTTTTTTCCCCTCCTTCTCCCCTGGCAGCTATGGTATTTCTTGATAAAGCTGGAATGAGCCATATCCAACAGTAAGTCCAATTGCTTTGGAGGACTGTGACACAAAGAAAGCCTTTATCTCCAATAAGGTGGCCTTAGCTTCTCACTTCTCTCTCTCTCTCTCTCTCTCTCTCTCTCTCTCTCTCTCTCTCTCTCTCTCTCCTTCTCCCTCTCTCTCCCTCTCCCTCTCCCTCTCCCTCTCCCTCTCCTTCTCCCTCTCTCTTTTCTCTCTCCCTTAGCTCCTTTCCCCCTCTCTGTCTCATTCTTCTCTCCCATTCCATTCCATCTGACACCCTAAGCCCCTTTGAAGCACATCCTTTTTATATTAGTTTAAAGTGTTCTCACAATGTCATATGTTCTGTTTCCTAACTTTCATCCCACCTAGATGGGTGCTGGCATAATATTTTTGGTTAATCGAGATTGGGTGGCAGTATCACTTCTAGGTATGAAAATGAATTTTGCATGTTGTACTCTTCTTGGTGTGGGATTTTAAAATCATGGCATCTTTTCTTTGCCTTTTCAAATCAGTCTCGTTTCCTTTTTCCTTTTTAATGACAGTTCACATTTTCTTTAGGACCTGGTACTTTTCAATGCCCTATTATCCATGAAGTAATCCTAAAATGATGCTTGTTGTGTCCATTTTATGGATGAAAAAACTTATGGCTGAAGAGAGGCACAAGAGACCTCAAGTGATTTACCCAAACTGTGGATCAGGGGTGGGGCCAGATGACTTATTTGATTCCCCATTCCTAAAACTTGTCCCCTTAATGTTTATAAAATACTTCACCTTTCTGGACTTACTTATTTTATATCTATTTCTATCTAGGTATATATATATATATATATATATATATATATATATATATATATATATATATATATGTTGTTTCTCCCCCCAGAATGTAAGCTCCTTGTGGACAGGAACTATTTCATTTCATTTTATTTTTTGCCTTTATATCTCTGATATTCAAATATAAGCAGGTGATTAATAGATCAATATTTTGATTGCTTGATCTTTAAAATGAAGTGGTTGCGCTAGACAACCTCTGCCACCATTTCCACGATTCTCTTCATTACTATTTTGGTAGGAACATAAAAAAAAAGACTATGAGATACAATCACTAGTCAACAGATTTTTTTACTTGTAATGCAAAAGAAATATATAAGCAGAGATAGCCAGAGAGAAAGACAGAGAAACAGAGATAGACAATGAGAGAAACAGAGACAGTCAGAGAGACCCAGAAAGACAGAGACAGCTACAGACACAGAGTCAGAGACATGAAAAGACACAGAGATAGACAGAAAGAGAGATACAGAAAGATACAGAAAGACACACACACACAGAGAGAGAGAGAGAGAGAGAGAGAGAGAGACTGAGAAAGACTTCTGAGGATGAAGATTTATTTCCATACACATGGTAGACTCCATTAATGCTGTCTCAGAAGTCTGAGTTGTATACCACTTAATGTGGTAGGTAGCAAAGGATGAAGAGATCTCAAATTTCTCTCTTCCACCAAAGATAATACAATGAAACTGGAAGCCTGTAACATGTAAAAATACACCCAAAAATGAAAGGAAGGGACATTTGTACAAACTGAGTTGTGTCTACAGAATTAGAATGAACAGTTGGAATAATTTTAGTGCTTAAAAATGTGAAACACTGAATAATTTCTCCATAAAGTAGGATGCTATTTCCCCCCCAAAAAAGGCAAAAGGAAACTTAGGGATCTGTAGAGTGGGGGAGATGAGAACATTTCTAAGTGATCTCTCTCTAAGACCTCCTCCCAGTTCTGACATTCTTGACCCCAAAGGTCTCTACCAATGCTGACATTCTTTATTCTAAACTTTTTTTTTGCACTGATAGTCCCCATTTTAAAGCCATTCTAGCTCTGATGTTCTGTGTTCCAAGTCTTCTTCCTTCATTGTTTCTCCAAACTAAATCATCCTCCAGAGCTAGCTGCCAATGGGATTTCCTAAAGTGAAAGTCAGACCTTATATTGCTTCCCCTCCCCCTGTAAATTCTAGTGACTCCCTATTAGTTCTAGGACCCAATAGAGAGCCTTTAGCTTTTTTTAAAATTTGAAGTCCTCTCATCCCTGACATCCACTGTTCTAGAACCCCTCCCAGTCCTGACATTCCCTGTTCTAGAACCCCCTCTCAGCTCTGACCTTTCAGGATCATTTTTTTTTTGTCTAAGGCCCCTTCCAGCTATAAAAATGAATGGATGTATGAACAAATGAATGCATGAATGAAATCTAGTTTTTATGCAATAATTCTTCTAAAATTCATGTATTTTACAACCTTATCAACCTGAAACTGTCATGACCTGTCCTTCTAATTCTATAGGTTTCCTGACTGGGGGAGGGGGCGGGGGAAGGGGAGCATTGAGATGAGCAGGTCAGGAAAGGAGGGATTACATTTTCCTCTCCTCTTTGAATTAAGACTGAGGTGACTCTTTCCCCATCTCCTTTTCATTGTTTTGTCCTCTATCTCTTTTCCTTTGTCTTTTCTTGGATCATTTGGATTCTGTGACCACGTGGACATTTTTCTCTTGGTCCTTGCTGGGGTATTTTGTTCCTGGATGTTTCTGGGAGGCAAACTGCCCCTGTGACCGACCTCACGTGGGTAGACAACACACACCCCACTTTGTATCTGCAGAGCAGAGGGGGCTGTGGCTGCTTTAGTCACAGCAATCCAGTGGTGGCTGAGAATTTATGAGATGAAGGGGAACTGCTTTGAAGAAAGACCCCTTGTCTGGGTTTTTTTTTCCTTGCCATTTTAATGGTGTGTGGAGGTGGAGGGAAGTGGGGGAGGGGAGGCAAAGGAGGAGGGGGCCCAGAAGAAGAGGGCTGGAGCTTTGGGTTTGGGTTAGAGAAAGAAAAGAGCTGAGGTTCTGTTGGAGAGGAGTGAAAACTGAACAGGCCACCCACCTCCAGGCAGGCACTCACCACAGGAATCCAGAGCTTTCAGGGGGTCATGTTCAATCATTCCTGGGGAGATGGGAAAAAGGCCTTCCAAGAATCCTCCCTGCCTTTCCCTTACAATGACAATAAGAGTCAGAGATAATTGGGAGTAGAAGGCTGTGTTAGTGTCAGGCGATACAATTTAATTGGCAAGACTAATTATTTATTTGGTTTCAAGGGAGGCATCTTGCCTTCATTAAAATCATTAGTGTCCAACAGTCAATGAAAATGTTTTGGAAATTCACTGGTATCTTTGAAAGAGGCTCATCTTCAATGGAACCAACTGATGATCAAGTATCAAGTGCCTACTATGTGCCAGGTTACATACTAGGCCTTGGATGTAACCAGATCAAACTCAAGCAACCCCCATCCTCAAGGACTTGCAGAAGTGGGGGTGGGAGGGGCAGCTAGTGGATGGAGCACTGGTCCTGGAATCAGGAGAACCTGAATTCAAATCCAGCCTCAGATACTTAAGAATTACCTGACTGTGTGACCTTGGGCAAGTCACTTAACCCCACTGCCCTGCAAAAACCAAAACAAAAAATAAAAAGAAGTGGGGAGTGGGGAGTATGTAGAGAACTTAATATAGATAAATTGCAGGAGGGAGAGAACATCGGGAGCTAAAGGTATCAGGAAAGACTTTGAAGAAGAAGCATCACCCTGATGACCTGTGTCTTTGGGGAAAACAAAATGGTGGCAAGAAAGCATAAGATACCACCTGTGTAAAGGTGGGAAATAGAGCAATGATGAATATTTTCAGTCACATCAGCTTAGGAAGAATGCCCCCCCCCCAGTCAAGGAAAGGTGATGACTTATATTGTTGGAGGGAATGATCATAAATAGGAAATTCTAGATGTCTGCAATAAGAAAGAAATCCATTTCATAGCCAAGATCCAGGTTCAGTCAACATTTTCTTGTATGATGCCTGTAATCAAGGTATAAGGTCTTAAGTTAACCAACTGTTCCACTTCACATTAGAAATAGTTTTTTAAACCCCACCAATTCATGAATGTGCTAATTGTTCATTCCCCTGTGCACAGGTATTAGCTTGTGTTTTTGTCTTTAACCAAAACATCTTTTGCCGTGCCAAAACATCTGAATAACAAGAGAAAAATTCACTTAATCATCTAGATGGCTTGCCTTTACACCATGAAGCCAAATCCTCACTTAGAGTGAAACTGAGGAGTCTGGGCAGAGTTCTAGGTCAATTTTTTAGTTGCTGCTACATTGATGGAGCACTGTGGAAACACAGCCAGAGTCCACCCCTTAAGAGAGGAATTGCTGGAAATTCTTTAATGTGGGGTTTCTACTCACTCAGGAAAGGAGCATGTGGTCTCTGGTTGCCAGATCCTATTTGTATTAGTAGCAGCCCAGGTATGCAAAGCAATTGGTTTTGCCTTTTATCTTCCCTCATGAGTCAACTATGGTAATTACCTAAAGCTAAAGCCAAAAATACGACTTAAAGCTAAACAGAAATACATGCAATTATATTTCTCTTTTAAGATAAGAAAAAAGGTAATTCTAGATTTTTCCAGGTAATTATTGTTATTATTTATCATTTTCTAAGCATTAGTGGGAAACTAAGAACCTTAGAAGCTACCAGAGAAAGCCTAAAAGCTTAGACTGAAGCCATATTTACTCTAGATCAATTTGGGGCAGAAGGGAAGGCTGTGCACCCCCCACCCCCAACATATACACACTCCATTTTCATTGCCACTTTCCCCAAGGTGCTTACAAACACTTCAAAAATAAGCAAGCTAAGCCCTGAAGTTTGAATCTGGAAAAAGAATCTCTTAATAATTAGTTAAAATTTGGGATGTTAAAAGGGACCTGAGAGATAGCAGAGAGCAGCAAACTTCAGGTCCTAGTTTGCCATTCCAATCACTCAACACATATTTATAGTATTTAGTGGTTACTGGGGGGGGGGGGGGGGGGCTTGGGGGGGGGATAAAGAAAGACAAAATCAATCCCCAATTTCTTTCAGAGAAGCAGCTGCTGTGGCACAAAGTATTCTTGTTTATACTTTTTTGTTGTTGCTTACATTTTTCTCAAAGAAGACCAAGATGTTAGGGAGGGGATGCCAAGAATTAGATTTATGTGAGGTTGAGGGGAGGGTGTGAGATAGGGGGAGGGGGGACTATGTAAAGTCCCCAGCCTCACTTGCTCCTTGGAGTCCTATGGTTCAGGATGACCGGATATGGCTCCTCATGCAGTGGGAGACCTTGACCTTTTTTGAGCTAAGGTCTTTAACAGGTCTCAATTTGACTGAGCCTCTTCTCATACAGTGATTCAGGCTAGGTGAGAAAGTTTAGGCAAAGAGGCAAAAGACTGGCCATTTTTACCCCCTAGAAAAATTTAATCAAAATGGGAGAGAGAAGACCCTCAGGGTCTGTCAGTGATTAAGGCTGGTAAGAAAGAAATGAAGCAAAAAATAGCCTCTTTTGCATAATCAAAAAAAAAAATCAGTCTTGGAGGGAAAGCCCCTCAGGGTCTCTGTCCAAATAGAAACAATTGCTATTTACATATACTCAGAGCCAATCAAGGCTCCAACAATGACCAAGCAGAAAGTATTTGTTAGAAAGTATTTGTTAGAAAGCTTACAATGTGTATGACATCTCTGTAAAATGAAGGGGTCGGATTAGATGAGTGCTGAGGTTTCTAATGAATCTCACTCAGTGATGCTCAGAAAAGGCAAATGATTTACCCAAGGTCCCATGGTATGTTTGTGGCAGTCCCAACATTTGAAGACAGATTTCTCGACTCATATAGAGTCAGAGTTCTGTCCTTTAGATCACACCAAACTTTGAATAAATTTATGGTAATATTAAGGTAAAATGAAAGGAAAGAAGAGATGAGGAGAGGGAGAGGGAGAGGGAGAGGAGAAAATCAGATAGGCAGAGACAAAGAGATCAAATATCATTTCTAAAATAAAACAAAAAGAGAGTAAGGACAAGTTCTGTTCTTTCCCATCCCCAGCAGCCCTTCATCCTTACTCTTGGGAATAAAACTTCTACTTTACCCAGGACTTCAAGTCACTACAAGTACCTACTTTTAAAAGGGATTATGGAGGAAATCCTCTTTTATTACCACTTGCTGCTTTTGGCAATTTAAGATATTAGCCTGATGAGGAATTACAGCTCCCCAATAAAATATCTCAACTTTGGTTGAGCTTAATTGTTCCAATAGCTAGTAATGGCATTATGCTTATGTGATAGGACATCCCTCAGCCAGCGGAGCCCATCTGG
This sequence comes from Macrotis lagotis, assembly GCF_037893015.1. Classification (NCBI taxonomy): domain Eukaryota; kingdom Metazoa; phylum Chordata; class Mammalia; order Peramelemorphia; family Peramelidae; genus Macrotis; species Macrotis lagotis. Next base: position 677,772,288 of record NC_133666.1, read on the forward strand.
AAAATCACTTCCCTGTTAATGTTTGAAGAATGGCACAGAAGGCATCAATTTCTTCCCTTCCATCCCAGAGTCAATCTGGAGACAGTAAGCTCATAAAACAACTAAAAATAGCTTCAGTTAAAATAAAATAAAATGTGGGGAACAGGGTAATGAGTTTTGACCCAGAGGGCCTGGGTTTGAATCTTACTCTATTTTTTACTGTTTTTTGGAGAATCATTTCTTGGCTCTTCCTCCACAAAAAAAAAAAATCAAATTGAGTTGTCAAAGTAAATAGTCACAGGACCAGATTGAATTCAGCAAGCTCTGAGTTCAAATGTGACCTCAGATTCTTAATACTTGAGTGACTCTGGGTAAGTCATTTAATCCATTTGCCTTAGTTTTTCCCATCTGTAAAAAGGATAATTACAAAAGGGCAAATAAGATAAAAATCATAAGCTTCTTAGTGTTATCTAATATATAGTAAGTTCCATATGAATGTTAGCTGTTATCATTATTATTTATTATGTCAGAGAATTACCTCTAATCAATAATCAATAAATATTTGTTAAGCACAGTGTTAAGTGCTGAAGATAGAAACTTGAAAAAAAAGAGTCCCTGCCCTCAGGGAGCTTACAATCTAATGGGGAAAGACAACACACAAAAAGAAGCTGGAGAAGGGACCTAAGAGTGGTAAAGGGAAGTCTGAGATCTCCCGGAGTGGTACAACAAGGTGAGAAATGAGGTGTTCTGAACTAAACTCTCCTTTAAAGGGAGTTCCTGGCTCCACCATTAAATGGTCAGAAAGCAGTGATGAAGTGGATGGGAAGTTTTCCTCATTAGGAATGTCATCCTGAAATGTTGATTCTGCCTTCCAACTCCAAGGATGTAAAGACCTTAAAGGCAGGACCTGTTTCAGTTTTTTGTCTTTCAGTCCTTGAACTCAATGCAACAAAGAGCTGAGTTCAAGTACTGCTGCTGATACCTGGTAACTAAGCTAGTAATGACCCTGAGCAAGTCACTGAATTCCTCCATGCTCTAGGAAATTTTTAAGTTTTGGAGAAGGGACTGATCTGCCATGGTAGAAGCAATGACCTCACTTGGGAATGTCTTATACCACTGAAATCTCATCTAGTCTCTACCATGCCTCTGTTCCAGGCACAGCACTATAACAGACTCTTAATAATACTTGGCAATTAAGAATTATGAATCAGTGAATGAATGAATGATAAAGCATTTAGCCCTATGTGCCAGAAACTACACTGAATTCTGGGGATTCAAATACAAAATTATAAAACTAAGACAGAGTCTACCCTCAAGGAGCATGCATTCTTGGGGGGGGGGGGGGAATGACCAGAAAGTTCTATGGAGGTCTGATTCCAAGCCAGCTAAATCAAACAAACAAAATAAATCTTATTTATCAGAAACCTGGGATCCAAGTGGGAAGGACTGAGGACAGATGGAGGGAAGGCACTTCAGACATAACAAGTGCTGAATAAATGCTTGACAAGCTGCTGACTATCAGAGTGACCTTAAAGTACAGGTCCAACCAGTGGCTCTCTAGGAACAAATGTAAAATACTCTCTGACTTTTAAGCCCTTTCAAAATCTGGTCTTTTCTGCCTTTCCAGCCTTATTTCGCTTTATTTCCCACTCCCCCTACAATTATCAATCCCATGACAGGGCTTCTTTGCTGATCTTCACACAGCATTTTCCACCTCCCAACACTGATCATCTTCATTGGATTTACCTCATACTGGTAACTCTTTCCCTCCTCATGTCCTCCTCCTCCTCCCAATTTCCCTGGCTTCTTTCAAGTTTCAGCTAAAGTCTCATCTTCTGCAAGATTCCTTTCCCAGTCCCTCTTAATAATACCGATGCCTTCCCTCTGATATTGCATCACATTATTCTTTGTTGGTTGATTTTCAAAGATGATCATGACATCAGGGAGGTGATGCTATGATGTGGACGTGAATTGGATTTGAGTGAGGGGTCCTGTGCTTAGTCAGTAGTCTCACTTTCTCCTCCAAAGCCATCTGGGTCCAGTGACTGTATATGAATCTGGAGATAGCCTTGAATTCCTCACATTACATCATTTCACATCTCATCACATCATATATATCATACTATAATATACATTGTGTTATTATATTATATTACATTACCTTATATTATAGTATAGTATCATATATTATCATATATTATCATATATTATATTATATTATATTATATTATATTACCTTATATTACACTACAGTAACCTAGGCAATATTTTATCATACAACATTATACCATATTATATTGTATTATCATATAGTATGGCACATATAGCATAGCATAGTAGATAATATCATATTATACTGTACTATATTATACCACAGTGTACCATATGATGCTATATTATATTACTTCTATCACATTACTTTCCTATTAATTAAATCACCTTATATATTATAGAATAGCATAATAGAGTATACTATACCATATTATATTATACTATATTATTTTAAATTACCTCATGCTATAACACAATATACTCTATGATACCATATTATGATATGATATTATTATGTTATGTTATATTATGTTGTTATGTTATATATTATCATATTATTCTATATTTTGTTATATTAGGTATTTGATGTTATATTATATTATAGCCTTCCCCAATTTATTCCTGATAGATCTTGTCTGTATTTAGATCATCTCCCCCATTAGACTGGGTGTTCCAGGAGAGCAGGGACTGTTCCTTGCCTTTTCTTTGTGTATACTGGCACATAGGAGATGCTTAATAAATGCTCATTGAATGATTGATTGAACTTCTATATGTCTGGTCAGTTTTGGGGGCCCCAGCTTCCTAATTTATAACATGACAGGGTTAGATTCACTGATATCATAAAATCTCTTCCTGATTTCAATCATATACAGTTGAATCTTCCACATTGCAACTTTCTTATTGTGGTTTTCATATCTTCTGGATGCATATAAGAAATTATATGGGAATGGGGGGGGTTTGTGGAAACCTGAGACAACATGGGAAGGCCAGTAGATAATGCAGAAAAAGTTTAGACACTCAGAAATGCATAACATATGTGTGTGTGTGTGTGTAGTATCTTTCTATTTCTTTTAATTTCATAATAATTCGGACTTCTTTGGCAAAAGGGAGGTTCAAAAAATTTTACCTGGATTTTCTAGATCTTGGAGTTCTCATTGGTTCTCTTCAAAAAACAAAGGATAGGGGTGGCTAGGTGGCACAGTGGATAGGGCATCAGCCCTAAAATCAGGAGGCTCTGAGTTCAGATCCAGCCTCAGACACTTCATAATTGCCTAGCTATGTGACCTCAGGCAAGTCACTTAACCCCACTGTCTTGCAAAAATCTAAAACAAAAACAAAAAACAAAGGATAAACAACTGTGTGTGTGTGTGTGTGTGTATAATATCTAAAACACGCATGTACTTCTATCCCTCTACAACACATATTGACACATATACTACACATGCATGTAAATCACATATACAAATATCCATATATACATGTATATATAACAACAAAATGTCTTATATATAACACATGCACATATATATATGTATTTAGTATTTACATCATCATCTTCATGATGTTTTAAGATTTACAAAGCGCTTTAGATTTGTCATCTTATTTAATCCGCACAACCCTGGATACTCTAATTTCCTAGGAGTCAATGTAAAGGCTTTAAAGACAGGAACACTGATGTCATTCTGTAGCCAGCATCTAATCCAGTGTCTGTCACTCAAATCCAATTCATGTGCTTGTCATGGCATCACTTCCTTGATGTCCTGATGGTTTTTGAGAATAAAAGACTAAACATTATTATTATCATTATTATTATTATTATTTACAAAGCGTTGGTTCTTTCTGGTGTAATCAATTTCCAATCACAAAGGACTTGGAGATTGCCTTATAGCTGATGAAGTCAGTCAACCCCTTGCATTGTTCTATGTCTTGATGTCACATCATGATGTCATTGGTCCTCATTGAAAATGAATGATGGGAAAAAAAAGAAAATGAATGATGGAAAAAAAAAGAAAATGAATGATGGTAATGGCTAGGTGGTGCAGTGGATAGAGCACCAGCCCTGGAGCCAGGAGTGCCTGAGTTCAAATCCATCCTCAGACACTTAATAATGACCTAGCTGTGTGGCTTTGGGCAAGTCACTTGCAAAAACTTGAAAAAAATTAAAAAAAATGAATGATGGACAATAATTAACAACTATCCCTCTATGACATTTTACTTATAGAAATGCATTCTAATGGAAATAACGTGCTTACAATAGCATATGTCAGGACCATTTGTTAGAAGTGTCTAATTGCCCTAAGACTGAAGTGTAGGACCTCAGTCTTAAGCTGTCAACTAAATAAGCTAACTCTGTAACCTAGTATGGAATGAAGTCAATCAGTAAAGTTTGCCTGAAAGACTGCTGCATTCCTTCTAAACCATGTCTTCTTTTCCCACAAAATTCTGTAGGTAAGAGGTCAGCTAGGAGGACAGTGGAGAGGGCAATGCTTCCATGGCTGACCTGGCATTCTGTAATAATTACTGCTTTAATACAACACCTGCCAAATACTTCCCAGTGGACACATGGACCCAGCAGGTAGAAACAGGTGCAAAGTGACTTCTGCCTTTGACGTCAGTGGCAGTAGTATGATTGAATTCATCATTAGTGCAAATTAAAATTCATCAGAGTGGATCTCTCTTTATTGTGCCAATTACCATTTCCAAAGTTGACAAGGGTCTCTCTTTTTCTCTCTCCCTTTTCATTTTGCTCTGTTGTAAGATCTGATTGTGCAGTTAATGAGTAGATAATAAGACCAGTTAACTGATGGCTAATTATTTATATTTGTACTTACCCCTTCTGGGTCTACTTGGTTTTCACAAGTTAATGTATTCTGGTGTGTTCAGTTTGAGAATTGATTAAGCGCCACAGTGGTTATTGGTAAAGGCACGAGTAACTTGTACCATGTAACCAGACCTGGTGAAATCCTACCCATCAGTAATGATCTAGCTGATTTGTCACTCATTGGGAAGTCTTTCTAGTGTCTCCTTTCCTCCATCAGAAGTGTGCTTTCTTTCCTCAGACCTGATATGATGCTCCATAATTTCTTTATTATTTTCTCATATTAAATTATTCCACAATTTCATTTCCATAATTCAATAAATATTGCACCTTCCCCCAAAAGGAGCAAACAGCCCCCCCCCAAGAAGAGAAGCCTTCATTCTCCATCATAGAGGTTATTGTTTATATATTGTCTTCCCCTTCTGAGGACAAGAATCATATCTTCAATGTTTTTGGATTGTACTTGTTTGTCATTTCATACTTTTTAAAGATTGAGAGTTTTGATTTCATTTGTACAGGTAAGAAAACTTTCAGGTTAGAAAACTCTCCTTATCAATGCAAGCTGACATTTTCTCTACAATTTATGTAATCCTAGAGAATTGCCTAGAATATTGATGTCCAATTCAGCTAGAAACAGGGGCTACTAGACCATATGACTGTCATTTTTGAATTGAATTAGAAAAATACATAATTAACATCTGTATAGTGTGATATTTTTGTTTATTTTGTTAAATAGTTCCCAATCACAATTTATTCTGGTTAGGAGTCAGTGGGTGGTAGTGTAGGCCACAAAGATGCCCTCAGGCTCCATGCTTGATACCTCTGACTTAGAAAACTGAGAGGATAAGTGATTTTCTCAGGATTCTATCCAGTCTATGTTAGAGATGAGCTTGAACCCTTCTCTAGTTACTAGGTCAGCTTGCATGTTGTTTAATGAGAGACTGTTGAATGATTGGATGGACAGAAGCACAGGAAGATAGATGGGAAGAGGAATGGATGAAAGAGTAGAAGAAATAAAATGTCTCTCATGCCCCAACTTTCTTTTCTAGAAAGATTGGAGGAATCCAATTTTATTAAAAAATATATACTTTATTAGGGGTGGCTAGGTGGTGCAGTGGATAGAGTACCAGCCCTGGAGTCCTGGAGTCAGGAGTACCTGAGTTCAAATCCGACCTCAGACACTTAATAATTACCTAGCTGTGTGGCCTTGGACAAGTCACTTAACCCAGTTTGCCTTGCAAATACATACATATATATATATATACACACATATACACTTTATTTCTAATCTCTCTCTACTTTCACTTGTTAGGTAGGAAATTCTCTGCTTTTAGGAAGATTGCCAGTAGCAGAAGATGGCTATTGTTCACATTGTGAGCCATATCAGCTGATAGGCTTATTGAGGAAAGGTAAAAATAATATATCTCACATCTATATATTTAAAATTTTCAAAGAGCCTTATGTATAACCATGATGTCATTTGATTTTCAGGTGAACCCTTTGAGATATTCTATTATTATTATCCTTGCTTTACAGATAAGAAAATGGAGACTTAGAAGGATAAGTAAGGATTTGAACTCAGTGCTCTGCCCCCTACACCATGTAGGAAGGAAGGAACCTATCTCTGTGATGATCCTCTCAGAGACAGTTCTTTTTTTGTCCATAAGTGTCTAGTACATAATAAATTAACACTTAAAAAATTTATTCATCTTTCTGACTATCCATTATCTTTTATCCATCTATCTGTCTTGTTTGTTTATCTCTCTATCTCTCTTTTTTTTAGGTTTTTGCAAGGCAATGGGGTTTAGTGGCTTGCCCAAGGCCACACAGCTAGGTAATTATTAAGTGTCTGAGACCAGATTTGAACCTAGGTACTCCTGACTCCAAAGCTGGTGCTTTATCCACTACGCCACTCATCTGTCTACCTGTTCATCCATCCCTCTGTTTTGTCTGTCTCTTTCTGTGGATCTATCCATTCATTCTTCTGATTCTGTCTTTCTGTCCATCTCTTCATCCATCTATCCATCTATCCTTCTGGCTCTCTATCTATCATCCATCTATCTATCTATCTATCTATCTATCTATCTATCTATCTATCTATCTGTTTGTCTTTCTGTCTGCCTGCCTGTCTATCTATCTATCCTTCTGTCTAAATTCCTTTGGCCCATCCATCTTTCTTAGGGCTATACTTATATTACAATCCTGATTTTATTGGAGTGAGAATAAATTCATTACTGGCTGATACTTCAGAGTTGACATCTGTGGGATAATGAAAATTGAGTATTTTTTCATACCTATGGAATTTCCCCTTTCCTTACTCAAAACAGAAATTCAGGGATAAGACAGCCTGGTGCAAAGGGCAGTAGCCCACAAATACATCAGGTGAACTAAGGACATGATTTATTTTCTAACCAATCACATTGCTCTCTTAGTTTTCATCATTTCTAGATGCTCAAGCCAAGGACAAATTACAGTTAAACATGACATAAATTGCCCCCAAATCATGTTCTCTGAACTGAGTAATACTTTTTCCAAGAAAAGATGGTAAAGACTTGCTAGAAGTTCAGGCAGCCAGAAAATGTGGAAATATCTTTGGGAATGGCTTCAAGAAGAAAAGAAGAAATGACTCATATTCAGCTTGTATTATTTTGTTTGTTGTTTATCTTATTTTGCTTTCTCTTTATTTTTGGTCTGGACCAGTGAATTCATTCAGTCAAACACCATTTATTTCATTGGGGAGGAGGGGTAGAGAACTCTCGGTGTAGAAACTCCCTCCAGCAATGCAGATCACTATCTAATCTACAATTTAAGAGTTTTAAGAGATTTGCCTCCTGGGAGGACTTCGAGTTTTCCAACAACTCATTACTCACAATAATCTTGTGAAATAGGTAGAAGATTCCTTATCCCCACCCCCACCCCTCCACATTACACTCAAGACCTCAGTTCTGAAGGAGATACCTCAGTACAGTGAAAAGTGTGACAGGAGCCATGGATTTGAGGCCTAGTTCTGCCACTTACCATTTGTGTAACCTTGGGGAAGTTGGGTGACCTCTCTAGACCTAAATTTCTTCCTCTGTAAATGGAGGGGATTGAATTAGATTGTCAGTGAGGTTCCTTTCAGTTCTAGATGTAGATCTGTGACCTGAATGAAGGGACTGGCCTGGCATCACAAAACTAGGAAGCATCTGAGATCCTGGAACCCAGATCTTCTGGCTTCCACCCTAGCTGTTCGGGTCCAGGCATGACTCAGACCAATCCAGTGGTTTATGCTTAAATTCTGAATTGGAATAAAATGAGACACTTTTAGACTTGCATTGGAATGGGGTTGATGGAGGAAATCAATCAAGTCAGTCCACTCCACTTAAAGTAAGTGATGAGTTACCTTAAGGAGGTGAGAGCAAATCTTAATCAACCAATCAATCAAACACTTTAGATTAAATGTGAAATATCTTTGGATGAACTGCAATGATTATGACAAGAGAAGTGTTCCCATTGGCTGAGAAAACTAAGTCCTGTGGGTTGTCTATAAATTAGAAGACCAGTTCAGGACCCAAGTTATTCAAGCATCTGGCAGAGATTTAGAGTCCAATGATCAGGGAAGGAGGGAGGGAACATTCCAAGCTAACCCCCCCTGAGAAGGAGTGCCTGGTGGAAAGCAGAACACCAGTTTTGGCCTTGGGCTTCTCCCCACCTCCCTCAGCCAGGGGAGGACATTGAAAGCTTCAAAGATTTTGGATGAATTTGGAGTTTTCATTTTTCCATTGCTGTTCTAGTATTTTCTCCTGGGACAACAGATCAAATGGGAAGCCAAGAACTCACTGGAGGCAGAGTCCTAGTTCAAAGAGCCATGCCTAAATGAGACTTCCTGAGCACCCCCAAAAGAGCAAAAAGGACTCATAGCTGTCAGGAACTGAGTATTACCCTTTTACCACACAATCCTCTCTCTCCCTAAGTTTGTAAGCTTGAGCCCACTTCCCCTCAGAATCTATATGTTTGGGTGGAAGATTGTGTTCCAGACTTTCTGGTGAAATATTTTGGGGGCAGCTAGGAAATGCAGTGGATAAGAGTGCTGGTTCTGGAGGCAAAATGACCTGAGTTCAAATTCAGCCTCAGATACTTGTAGTTGTATGACCCAGGGTAAGTCACTTAACCCTTTTGCCTCAGTTTCCACATTTGTAAAATGAGCTGGAGAAGAAAATGACAACTCACTCCAACAACTTTGCCAAGAAAACGTCACATAGCATCAAGAAGAGCCAGACAGGACTGAAATGACTGAACGTGGAGCAGCGATCAGAGCATTGTACTAGTTTGGAAGATCTGAACTTAATTTTTACCTCAGGAACTTTCTGTGTGCCCATGGGCAAATCACTTCACCTCTTTCTCCCTCAGTTACCTCAATTGTAAAATGGAGATAATTATAAATAACTATAAGAACCTACTTTAAGGGAGTTGCTATGAGGCTCAAATGAAATAATGTTTATTGGGAGCTATGTAAATCTCTAAGTGCCATAAGAATATATATACTGTTGTTTATTAACTCTGCTGTGGTCTGGGAGTTAAAAGATCTATCTTGTAGTTTTCTTTTTACCAAACTATAATCTGACCATCAGTAAGTCAGTTTAACAAACCCAATTCAATTCAACAGACTCTGAGCTTACCCTATGTGTAGGTGTAGGGTAAAAGGCAGTGAGGCATAGTGGATGAAGGACCCTCCTTTCTACCTCTTAGAATCCCTGTCTTCCTTCAAGACCCAGCTCAAGGGTCATCTTCTTCAGAAGGTCTTATTGTCCTCTAGGTGCTGAAGACTTAGCCTTCAAGAAAATGTTCCATGAATTCTGCATGTATCTTGTATGTATTATATATTGTTTACTCCATTAGAATCTAAGCTCCTCGAGGACAGGGAATGCTTTTGATTTTTTTCTGTATTCTGAGCTCTTAGCACCATATTTGACTAAGAGAATAAAAGACCAATAATGCTTATTAATGACCAACTGCAAGAGCTGGCTTCAGGTTAGGAGAGCCTGACTCCAAGTCCTGCCTAGCACACATGGTTTTGTGGCCATAGGCAAGTCACCTAACTCCCCGAGCCTCTAGGAAGCTCTCTAAGAACAGTGGTCTCAGAGCAGGTAGTGAGCTGTTGGGGATCCCCTCAAAAGTTCCCTAAGGGCAACTCACTGGTCCAGTGGATAGAGCACTGGCTTTGGAGTTAGGAGAGGAGTTTGAATCCAGCCTCAGAAACTTGACTCCGATTAGGTGTGTGACCTTGGACAAGGACTTAAATCTAATTGCCTCACATGCAGGACCCTCTCCAGTAGTCTGGATTTCTATAGGACCGCTGAACCCAGATGACTGTGGAGGAGAAAGTGAGGCTGGTGACTTGGCCCAGCACCCCCCCACACAAATCCAATTGTCCATGGCATCACCTCCCTGATATTGTGGTCTTCTTCAAAAATGAAGGACAAATATTATGTGGGGGAAGTCACAGATCAATTAAAAAACCAAACAAATCAGTGCAGGATACTATACTAATCTCTGTGAAAAAAAGTAAACAATGGTGGCAGCTTCAAGTCTAATGGTGGTTTCAACATGCACACCAATGAATATGATACTAAATAGAATATTGCAGGTACAGAGGAACCTTTGTTCAGAAGATGACTCTCCCACTCTAGCCACCATACCCCCTAACCGGAGTGTAAGGTGGGGTTCAGAGAGAACTAGAACACTGGTTTGAGAACTATTTATCCACCTTTGGTGTCTTTCGCCCAACTCTCAACTCCATGAAAACTGTAGTTAGGGAAGTGTCTACCCCAAGCATGTGAAAACTTCCTTGCATGCACACACACACACGCACACACGCACACACGCACAAACACACACTCACAGGGAGGGCCGATAAGAACAATTTGTTCCAAGGGCCATGAAGGTGGCCACAGCACTTGCTCTGGAGGCCTTAGAGTCTGGTCAGACATCAAAGGAACCAAGGTCATCCACTATATCCTAATCCTTAACTGGTATTCCTCATTTTTGTCTTGCCATTGGACTTTAATGACTCAGGGAGAGAGAGGCTGATGACCTTGTACAGCTGGGCCTCACTTAAATCCAATTCATTTGCAAGACAAAAACAGACTGATTTCATTGGGTTCTCTTTGAAAATGAAAGTCAAACACCAATATACCCATAACACACATAGAAAATGTCCAATATAATACATAGATCCAATATAATATGTATATACATAAACTATACAATATAGCACAACACCAATATACCCATAACATGCATAGAAATTATCCAATGTGGGGGCGGCTAGGTGGCGTAGTGGATAAAGCACCAGCCCTGAAGTCAGGAGTACCTGGGTTCAAATCCGATCTCAGACACTTAATAATTACCCAGCTGTGTGGCCTTGGGTGAGCCACTTAACCCCGTTTGCCTTGCAAAAACCTAAAAAAAAATATCTAATATAATATATAGATCCATATATAATATGGATATACGTAAACTATACAATATAGTACAATGCCAATATACCCATAACACACATAGAAAATATCCAATACATAGATAATATGTATATACATAAACTTTACAATATAGTACATGCATAAATAAAACATAACACATATCTGTACACATATATGAATTAGTATACACAACACAGAGACATGTATATATTACAAGGACTTAACTCTAATTGCCTCAGATGAAGGGACCCTCTCCAGTAGTCTGGATAATATGTTACAATAAATATTTACATATTATACACACAATACAGATATATGAATAAGTGTATATAACACAGAGACATGTATATATTTCAACAAATATTTACATACCATACACACAATATACACATGCACACATGAATATATCAGAATATACATATTGTATAATGCATTTACAACACATATATGACCATATATAGATCCATTTATATCTGGTACTCCCATTATCATCATAGCAAGTGTTAGAATTAATATATATATATATATATATTATTTATATAAATAAACAAATATACATATGATGATTCTTTAAGTTTTACAAAATAGGGGGCAGCTAGGTGGCACAGTGGACAAAGCACCTGTTCTGGTATCAGGAGGGCCTGAATTCAAATCTGACCTCAGACACTAAATAATTGCCTATCTGTGTGACCTTGGGCAAGTTCATTGCCTTAAATAAATAAAAAAAATTTTAAAAGATTTACAAAATACTTTCTATATACTATCTCATTTCATAGGCACAACAACCCTGGATATTCTGGTTTCCAAGGGATCCACAGAAGCTCTTTGAAGGCAGGAACACTGATGTCATTCTGTAGCCATCAGCTTTCTAGTCCAGTCTTGGCCATGGAAGGCATTTACGCAGTGCTGACTCTTGTGGACTTGCCAGTGCAATCAGTTCCCAATCACAAAGGACTCTGGAGATCTCCTTCTGCGAAAGCTGATGAAGCCAGCCAGCGTCTTGCATGGTTCCACGTCTTGAGCAACACCAGTTGAATCTACTGTTGAGATAAACCTCAGAAATGGAGTGCAGCTTCCGAGGCAGAGCTCTGAATTTCCGATCAACTCTTCAGTGGTAATGACATATAAACAAGCATTAGTCACTTTCTTCTTGAAGTTATCCTATTTCCTGAACACTCGTGCATAGGGCAGGCACCATCATCCATGACCCTCTCCTTTCTTGGCTAGAAGGAGTTTATCCTTTTTTGCACTCCGTTACAAAGACACTCCCCCCTTACCCCCTCTACCCCCTGAACTAGGGCAGGTCATATTTCAAACTGCATCACTGAGGTATCAGAAGCCAGTAAAAAGGGGGCATTTACTGCCATATTTATTTTGACTGGCAAAACAGGTCGAGGCTGTAAAAGGACTGGCTCACTCAACTGCAGGCATCCTAGCTCAGCTTTGGGTTCACTCCTCCCCCCCTCTCCCCTTACTGTTTAGTGCATTCCAGAACTGCTGCCAACTTTCCTTGTAGATTTTTTTTATTTCCTTACATATATGTTGCATTCCATCTGTTCAATGTACTCTCTGTGCCACTTGCTGTCGGGGGCGGGCAGACTCCGAGATGGCACGGCATGCATTGACTTGTACGGAGTAAAATTGGACATGAGGTAGATGAGGAAAAAGTTTGGAAGAGAGAGGGAACCATGGTCGCCTTCTAGTTCGCTGGTGTGATCTGGAGGTTTGGGGCCATAGAGACTGATGGTGTATCTCTGGCCATGTTCTTTCAATAGACTAGACAGAATAGAGTCTGATCACAGTATTCATTTCTTGGGTTTCCTTAGGAAGGAGTCTGACTCTCTGGTGTAAGGAGTTGTTACTGGATTGTTAGCTCCTTGGATCTTCTATTTTCTTTTTCTTTCTTTCTTTCTCTCTTTCTTTCTTTCTTTCTTTCTCTCTCTCTCTCTCTCTCTCTTTCTTGCTTTCTTTCTTTCTTTCCTTCTTTCTTTCTTTCTTTTTTGCAAGGCAATGGGGTTAAATGACTTGGCCAATGCCACGCAGATAATTATTAAGTGTCTGAGGCTGGATCTGAACTCAGGTACTCCTGACTCCTGGGCCAGTGCTCTACCCACTGTACCACCTAGTCTCCCTGGGGTCTTCTATTTTCATCTAGCTACTCCCAGTCCCTGATTCAGGACTCCACATAGAACAGTTACTTAAATGTTTGCTGAAGGAATGAATGGAGCAGAGAAAATAACTATAGTTAATATTTATATAATACTCTATGCCAGGCTCAGTTAATATCTCCTTTGATCTTCATGATGACTCTGAAAGACAGGTAGTATTATGATCCCCCAGTTTACCATTGTTGAGGAAACCGAAGCAAACAAAGGCTAACTTGATATAACACATAAATGTCTGAGGTTAGACTTGAACTCAGACAATCCTGATTGATGCTTTGACTGGATAAAGACAGTGGAAGAATGAATAGATTGCAGAAATGTAGAAAGTGAATTAAAGAAATGAATGAGTAAATGGAGGAAATGGAGTAATAAATGAGTAGGTGAATGAATAAATGAATGGATAGATAACTGTGATGAATGAGTGAATTAATGGAAGCCTGAGGTGAGTCAATTATTGAATGAATATGTGAATGAATGGATAAATGAAGAGAGGGAATAGTTTGTATTAATGATTGAATGAGCAGAGAGAAGAAGAAAATGATAACTCTAGGTATTAAGAACTCAAATAATTTCTCTAGTGTTCTAAGGTTTGCAAAATATTTTCTTCATGGTGATCCCACATCATTTTCCTTTATGTCTTTGTAGTCATTTTGGAAATCGGTAAACAGTCATTTATTTTCCATGAATCTGGCTAGTATAAAAAATATGTTTTTATATATTTTCTGTAAATACTCATACATGTCCCTGATATCTTCACCAAAGGCCTCTAAGCACCTAACACAACTATGTATAACTTTGTTTCCCTTGATACTACCACAGAGTGTTGGGCCCATAAATGAATGAATAAATGAATAAAAATGAATAAATGAATTAATGAATAGAAACACACATAACTAAATAAATAGATGAACAAATAAGTTACTAGATAGACAAATAGATAAATGAAAAAATAGATAAGTAAATAAATGTGTTAATGAGTGAATGAATAAATGGATGAATGGAGTCAATGAAATAAAATTTGTAAAAGTTTTATTATCTTCTCCATTTTCCAGATGAGGACATCTGAACTTTGAGAAGTTAAAAGACTTGTTCGTGATCATATGATTTTCTTCAAGTCATAAGAGTCTGAATTAGGATTTGAATCCACTTCTTCCTCACTCTAGAGTCACCAACCATTCCATACTGGAGGGAAGAGAAAATTGATGAGGGTATGCAATATGAAAGCCTTGTGACACATTACCAGAACAGGTCAAATGGAAAGGGAAAACAAAAGGTGAGGTGATTCTTTCTCACCCACAATGGCAAGGACTTCAGGAAACCATCAAGAAGAAAGAGAACCAACTAAAGTGATTTTTATATTTCTCTCAAGAGAACTAAGTGTTAGCCACATCATTTATATAGGGAACAGAAATATTTTGTGAGTGGGATTCCTATTCTATTGACTGGAGGGGGGAAAAAAGGTCACATCTGCCTAATATTGATCCATATACTCAGTTCAGTTCAAGGTTCTGCCAATTCAGTGAAAACCTAATCAATCAGTCTTCTTACATTTTGATCCATCCATATCTATATATGATCCAGTGACAATGGCCTCCTTGCTGTTCTTCATATATGACATTCTATCTCCTGACTTTGCATTTTCAGTGATTGTCCCCTCCACCCATTTCTAGAATTTTCTTCCTTTTTATGTCCATTTCTAACTTCCTTTCCTCTCCTCTTCTTTGGCTTCTAAAATCTGACCTATAAGAAATCTTCCCCCCCCCCAAAAAAAAGAAATCTTTCCTAGTTCCTAGCATTAAGCTAGAGACTCTGTGGAATATCTTCAATTCATCCAGCCTATATCTAATTTGTAGGCAGTATTTTTTTCATGTTATCTCTTCATTAGATTGTAAGCTCCTTGAGGACAGGGACTAGCTTTTGATTGGGGGGGGGGGGGTTATCCCATTACCTAGCTCACATTTGCTGTTACTGTTCAGTTGTTTCATATGTATCTGACTCTCTGTGACTCCATTTGGTGTTTTTTTGGCAAAGTTACTGAAGTGGTTTACTATTTCTGACTCCAGATCATTTGACAGATGAGGAAATTGAGGCAAACAGGATTAAGTGAATTGCCCAGATAATAAGTGTCTCGGGTCACATTTGAACTCAGGTCTTCCTGCCTCCAGGTCTGGTGTTCTATCCATTGTGTCAGTTAGCTGCCCTCCTGACTTATACTTATTGACCTGAGGGATAAGAAATATAATAAATATTTAGTGTGGCCAGTGGATGCTGTGGATGCTGAGAAAACAGAGACAAAAAATGAAGTGGTCACTCCCTTCAAGGAGCTTCCATCCTATTAAGAATAACACAGTTCTTGGGGCAGCTAGGTGGTGCAGTGGATATAGCACCAGCCCTGGAGTCAGGAGGACCTGAGTTCAAATCTGGCCTCAGACACTTAATAATTACCTAGCTGTGTGGCCTTGGGCAAGTCACTTAACCCCATTGCCTTGCAAAAATCTAAAAAAAAAAGAATAACACAGTTCCTTGGTAGCCTCTATGTTAGGAAAAGTGTTAATGAAATGATTTTCCCTATACTTGCCTACAAGTCATTACAGCACAACATGAGAAAAAGCTCACATTCCAGCTGTAATCAAGTTTGAGTTCTCTGGCATTTTGTGATCTATCGTAAGAAGGTGAGGCCAGAGGTTAAAAAAACAAGCATACTGTGCCAAGAAAGGGATTTATTTGTCTGACTGTTCCTTAGATCCAACAAAGAGAATAAATAGCTCATCTCTGTTAAGAAATGGAATTATCTACCTGAATTGGGAGAGATGACATAGCCTAGGAAAAAGAAGGTCCATGCCTATTCCTAATAAGAACCAGCCACATGTGGAATAAAATGTGTGAGCTGTGTAATCCCAGTTGGCCAGTTGCAAGAACAGGGAGGAGAAAGGAGTAGGGGGAACATGCCTTCAGATGTGATTCAGGAAGTCCTGGAATCCTTCCTGACCCTCTGGGTTGGAATTTCTGACTCTGCCTTCTGCTTTGAGTCAGAATAGGAAACCATATCCTCACCGCATGTTCCTTTTTATAGAAATAAACTTTATTGCCAACTTCCTCTAGTGCACAAAATCATTCCTCATCATCTTTAAACAATACGCCAATCATCGGATGGACGGGAGGGGAAATTGACCTGCTTGCTCTGAACATAACGCAGGCCTCGTCCAGAAGAAAAACAACGGGAATCAAGTTTGGCTTGCGTACCCATCTTGGGAAATACAACATGTTCTTACAGGTTTAAAAGCATCTGGCTCATCTTCATTGCTTCTCTCTTTCTCCCACTTCTCTTAACTTGGACCACATCCCTCTGCTTCTGCCTTGGCCAAGAAGCATTTGCCAGTGTTACCAAGTGGATAATAATGGATAACTTGTAAAATCAGTTGTATGCCAGTGAAGAGAAGACATGCATTGATGTTTCTATTTTTTAAGCATAGACAATTAGGGACACCATTTTATATCAAGAACACAATAAAGCAAAGAAAAGCAAAATAGGAAACGTGATCATTATGCAATGACCACTATTGACCTCAGAGGCCTAATGGTGAGACATATTTCTGAGAGGTGGTAAACTATAGAAGCAGAATGAGCTGTCCATTCTTAGACATAGCCAATATGTTGTCTGTCTGTCTTTCTTTCTTTCTTTCTTTCTTTCTTTCTTTCTTTCTTTCTTTCTTTCTTTCTTTTCTTTTTTCTTTCTTTCGTGATTTTTGCAAGGCAAAGGGGGGAAGGGTTAGGCGATTTGCCCAAGGTCACACAGCTAGGCAATTATGAAGTATCTGAAGCTGGATTTGAACTCATGTACTCTTGACTCCAGACTGATGCTCTATCCACTATTTCTTTTTTACAAGGGAGTGAGGGGGGATCATTGGGAAATAACAGTAATGTTAAAAAGAAGTGTAAATTTTGGTAGTGTTTATACCTACTATTGTAGAGGCTAAGGTTGGTGATTTACTAGAACATTAGACTATAAGCTCCATGGAGGGCAAGGACTGTTTTGTGTCTCTTTTTGTATCCTCACAATTCCTTTCACATACCCTTTATACTACACAACAGAGCCATTGTACTGACTTCATTGCTTTATGCCTGTGAAACCTGGATAATCTTCCAGAGTCATTTCAGGAAACTGAATCGCCTCCATTTCAATTGTCTTAGGAAGATTCTGACGATCACCTGGCAGGAGAAGATCCCAGACAGTCCTTTCTCGAGCTAAACTGCCAAGCATTATAATCATATTACAGAGAACACAACTACGATGGGGCTGGCCACCACTGTTAGAATGCCAGACGTACACTTGCCAAAAAGACTATTTTATGAGAACTCACACAGGGCAAGGCTCATAAGGGGGTCAGCAAAAGCAATACCGGGAGACCCTGAAAGTTTCTTTTAAGAACTTTAGAACTGATTGGACACTGTCACAGGATGGCCCAGCATGGCCTACCCTCATCAGAAGAGGGTACTGGGCAGAATGGAAGCAACTCAAAGGAAACTTGAGGTAAGTATCTTTAGAGCAAACACCCCAGGGGTTCCCATGGACTATTTGTGCCCAACCAGTGGTGGAGCACCCCAAGTTCCTGTTGGTCTGATCAGCCACAGGTGGACATACTGTCATTTGTTTCAAACATAGCATTGTCATTTTGGTCTTCTCTGATGAAGAAGGACAAGAGCCAACCAGTCAACCAACCAACCAGTTACATAATAGATGATTAATGAAAGTTGATTGATTGGTTGATTGGAAGTTCTGAACTGCAGTGGGTTAAGTCAATTTTAAGTGAGTTAAGTGGGTTAAGTTATATTATGAGAGCCAGGTATTACCAGGCTTTTTAAGGAGGGGTAAACTGGAGCAGATTGGTCAAAGCTATCATGCCAATTAGTAATGGTTTTGGACCCACTTCCAGTCTCAGCAAAACAAATGAAAGAAAACAAAACACAAT
The DNA here is from genome assembly GCF_037893015.1 of Macrotis lagotis. Classification (NCBI taxonomy): domain Eukaryota; kingdom Metazoa; phylum Chordata; class Mammalia; order Peramelemorphia; family Peramelidae; genus Macrotis; species Macrotis lagotis. The sequence goes on from NC_133666.1 coordinate 677,790,733, forward strand.
TCATTTCTGAAAAGCAAACAAAACTTTACTTACAGAGCAGTAAGTGATATCGGAGTAGAGATTATTATAGATTTGGAGTGGAAAAGTTCCTAAAGGTTATCTTATTCAACCCTCTTATTTTAGAGATGAAGAAAAGGCATGAGGGACCTTACGTGATTTGGCCAAAGACACATAGCTTATAGGTGGAGGGGTTGGGATTTGAATATGGGTTTGGGGATCTCACTCCATTGCTTTTTCTAAAGTACTACAATGCCTCCAGGGGACTGATAAGAAAACATATTTCCCTTCTCTTCTAAGAGAGCTAGGAGGTAAAGGCTGCAGGATGATGGATATGCTTTCAGGCCTGGTCGATGGGCCGGTCTGTTTGGCCTAACTGTTTCTCTTTATTACAAGGGAGTGTTTGCCATGAGGAGGATTGTTGGGAAGAGAGAGTGACATTAAAAAAGGAATGCAAATGAGTTTGGAATATGTAACACAGGATTCTTGCCATACAAATGCACTTTAGGAGAGGAATCTGGCTATTTGGTTTGCTTATTACCTATGGGTCTCTTGATGTTGGCTGTGAACTAAAGAGAATGTTTCTCAATCTGATATTTTGTTCCTTAGCAGGGTGTTTCCTTGTGCTCTCCGAGGCCATGGTACTCAGAGGACATTTGGGTCCATTAATATGATGTAAGCAGTTTGGTATTCCCTCATTTAAAAAAAAAAAAGTCTTGTTTTTAATTTTTTAGGGAATGGAACCATGAAGTTGGAAATGGTACTTATAATTAGGAGTCTGTTTCTTGCCAGGTTCTAAGAGTTCCAGAGAGTGCACAGTTTTAGGTTTACAGTACTACATTTTGGCTCAGGGAAAATGCATCTCCTTGTTGCCAAAATGTGTCATAAACTAAAAAATATGTTAAAAATATACATGGACTGATAATGTCGGCAATTTACCCATAATTTAGAGAGAGTGACATCAAGGATGCTTGGCTATGTTGTCTTGAGAACAGGAGGAGTCAGAGGATATGGGATCAAATCCACTTTGGATACATATTTGTGTGTCGGACCACAGGCAAGTCACAAAGTAAGGCTGCCTCAGTTTTTTTTATCTATAATGTGGGGACATTGGAGCAAATGGATCTGATTCTATAATGTTAACAAAATTTTTGTTAATGTATCTCATTCCCTTCTTTCTCAGAAGAGGAGAGATGAATTAGACAATAATATAATTAGGAGAATTTAGAACTAGTTGGATAATTGGACTCAAAGGATTAATGGTTCAATGTTGATGTGGCAAGAGGCCTGTAGTAGAGATCCCAAGGGACCTAGCCTGACCATACACTGTTCAATTTTTATCAATGATTTGGACAAATGCATAGATAATAAACTTATCAAATTAACAGATGATTCCAATTTGAAAGAGCTTTCTAATACAGTGTATGACAGAGTCAGGATTAAAAGGAGTTCTGACAGGTCAAAGCATTAAGTTGAATCTCAACAAGATAAAATTCATAAGGGATTAAATATAGAATTTTTCACTGGGATACACAAATCAGCTTCAGAAGTATAAGATAAGGGAGGCAGAAGAGAAAAAGATCTAGGATTTTTAATGGACTGCAAGCTCAGTAGCATTATAATGGAGTAGCCAAGAACAATTTATTTTTTTGGTAAAAGCATTTATTTATTTATTTATTCTTAGCATATGTTTAAAAAAAGTTTTCAGTTCCAAATTCTTTCTCCCTCCAGATCCTCCCTTGCTCATTGAGAAGGCAAAGCAATATGATAACAATTTTACATGTGAAATCATGCAAAACATATTTTGTATTAGCCATGATGCAAAAAAAAGACAAAGAAAGAGAAAATAATCCAATAATTTCTAAGTATGGAAGTATAATATACTGTCCCTCAATATCTTGCTTTCATGAGACCTCATCTGTGCATTGTGTTCCATTTTGGGAAGCATGTGTATAATAAGAATAATGATAAACTGGATAGTGTCCAAAAGGGGAAAACCAGGATGGTGAAAGACCTGGTTTTCCCTTCTTGACTGTTCTGTTTGATTCTAGAAGGAAGAACCAGGAGCAGGGCATGAAAGTTGGACAGGGAGGTTTAGCATCAATTATAATAAAAACTCTAGCAAGGAGAGCTGGCCTAAGATGAACCCGGCCACCATAAGAGATGGTGGAGTCCCTTGCTTGGAGGGTCTACAGGCATAAACTTGCCTGGTATGCTCTAGAGGGAATGTCTTTAAACCGGATGACTACCTACCTATGTCTCTTCAAACTCAAATTCTGTGATAGTTTGATTTTATGAAGTTAGGCTCCTCTGACCTCATGTGAACATGGCCATCATGTTCTCTCCCTTCAGATAGCAGGATGGGGTATTTATTTATTTTTTGACAATTTGGGAACTTGTTTTACTTAATTATAGGTGGTGTAATGAGTTTTGTTTATCTTCTTTTTTCAGTTGGGGAATGGAAGTCGAGGTGGCAGGAAGTAAATGTGGAATTGAAAACAACATTAAATTTAATTTAAGAAAAAAAAGATTCTAGGAGTATCTAGGAGATTGGGTGGGTGGGTGTTCCTTATTTTATAACTTTATAGCTAGGTGGCAATGAATAGAGCAATGGCCTTAGATTTGGGAGGACAGGAGTTTGAATCTGGCCTCAAACAACTGACACTAGTTGTGTGACTTTGGACAAGTCACTTAACCCTGACTGCCTTGTATCCAGGGCCATCTCCAGTCATCCTGATTCATATCTAGCCACTGGACCCAGATGACTCTGAAGGAGAAAGTAAGGCTGGAGACTTAGCATAGCACTCCCTCATTCAAATCTAATTCATGTGCTTGAACAAAAGACAACCATTACCATCATAACTTAGGAACCCTCACTTTGAGTGATTCCACCCAAGTGTCATGGTCTTCTCTGGGGAGCATAGGACAAACATCACCAATTGACTTAAAGTTAATCAGCTAGACTTAGTTTTAGTTAGTGGTTGGTTTTGCTTTTTTGTTGCTTTTAAAATTTTTTTTATATATAAATATTTTATTTATTTTTCAATTATTTGCAATAGTAGTTTCTAACAATCATTTTTTTGGTGAGGTTTTGAATTTTATAATTTTCCCTTCCCTTCCTTTCCTCCCCCCTCCCCCTACAGAAGGCAATCTGATAATCTTTACATTTGTTTCCATGATATGCATCAAAATTGAATGTGTTGAGAGAAAAAAAACAGATCCTTAAGAAAGAAAGAAATATTAGGTAGCAAAATGATGTCAATATATAAAATGACTTTTTGAAAATTGAAGATAATCTTTCATCTTTGTTTAAACTCCACAATGCCTTCTTTGTTTACAGATGGTATTCTCTCATCATAGATCCCCTAAAATTGTCTCTGAATATTGCACTAATGGTGTGAGCAAGTCTATCAAGGTTGATCGTCACCCCATGCTGTTGTTAAGATGTACAGTGTTCTGGTTCTGCTCATGTTTTGTTTTTTTTTAATTATGGTATTTGTGGCAGGACGATACTTGTGATGTAATCTCCCAAAAGTGCATAGAGTCCAAGGGAAAGTAAAGGGGATATCACACCTCCTGGTTGTCCTTCTGGGAGGAGTCCTGAGGATGTTCTGCTGCAGGGGGGGATCCTTGTAAAGTCTTGAATCTGCCCTTCTTCAGTATATCCAATCAGTTCTCATGCACACACTGCTCAGTTGATTTGGATAACTATGGGTAGTTCAAAATCCTCCTTGGAGGCCATAAGGTCCTCCTCCAGCAAGGGAGAGAGGGAAAAGAACCTGAGAGAAAGGCTCATCTCTTCACTTCCAAGAAATTCTCTCTCAAGACCTTGGCCAGACAGCTTCTACACTAAACTTCCAGGGGCTCAAATCTCCAGATTCCAAACGGGTTACTGATCTGACAGATGAATCAAAGGGTGAGGCCAATCCAAGTATAATTCCTATACAACCTCACTTGTTCATCTAGTAGATAGTTCCCAAAGATCTCAAAACTGAGCCTGATCGATCTAATAGATGTGTTTTGACCTTGTTCAAACCTACTTCTCACCTCTTATTGACTGATTGATTGTTCTCACCTGATAAAGGTCTCAGATTAGTATTGTGCTGATGATATTTGTCCTTGTTCTCAAAGAAGACCATGATATCAGGGAGGTGATACCATGACAAGCACAAGAATTTGATTTGAGTGACAGAATTTCTGTGCTCAGTCACCAGCCTCCTTATCTCCTCCTGAGCCATCTGGGTCAAGTGGCCAGATATGGTTCAGGAGGACTGGAGAAGGACCTGAATTTGAAGCAATTGGGGTTGTGATTTGCCCACACACCCAGTGTTTTAAGGGCAGATTTGAACTAGATCTTCCTGACTTCAGAGCTGGTGTTCTATCCACCATGGTACCACCTAGTCGCCCCCACCCTGGCTTCTTTCAAATCCTCCATTTTCTACAAGAAGCTTTTCCTGATGCCCTTTAATGTCAGTGCCTTCCCTTTGTTAATCATCTCTAATTTCTTTCGTCTGTATCTTGTTTGGACATAACTGTTTGCGTGTTGGCTCCCCCATTAGACTGGGAGCCCTTCCTCTAAGTTTCTTGAGAGCAGGAACTGTCTTGCTCTTATTATTCCTGATTCTTATTACAAATCATGTCATGGAGTAAGCACTTAATAAATATTGATTGACTGGCTGCTCAGGGTCACACATCTAGTAAGTGTCAGAGACGTCATCTGTACCCAGGTCCCCTTGATTCTAAACCCAACACACTCTATCCATCTCAAAAACAACAAAAATCTGAGGATGTCCACTTAGTGAGGACAGTTTGCTTCCTGTCACGGTTTCTTCAAGCATTATATTTTTCAAGTAGTAAATACCTTTTGCAAAAGATGTGAAGAAGATACTTACTTGACATCAATTTTTAAAAATATCTCAAGCTACTTAAATCTACTTAAGTAAAGCATCTAGAGAATTACACTTGTGTTTTTTAATGCTGTTTTGAGTCTCAAGTACAATAAAATACTTGTAAATCATATACTTTCCACTTTTTTGTGTCTGACTGGGTAAATTATAAATGGCACAAGCAATTTTGAAGAATGCAGGCTCCAAACTGTATTCAGATTGAGCCTTGTACCAAATGGCATCACCCGACTGAATTAAAAACTACTTGGTAACTAACTGCATCTTGGCTGTCCAATGGAGAGAACATCCTTTTCAAAGGCTTCAGTAGAGCTGCCAGGAGCTTTTTTAAAGCAGGATAGAAATTTGTTTTAAGAATATTATTGGGGGGCAGCTAGGTAGCTTAGTGGATAAAGCACTGGCCTTGGAGTCAGGAGTACCTGGGTTCAAATCTGGTCTCAGACACTTAATAATTACCTAGCTGTGTGGCCTTGGGCAAGTCACTTAACCCCAATGCCTTGCAAAAAAACCTAAAAAAAAGAACATTATTGAAGAATAATATCTTCCTTTCACTCAAAGAAAAAGTTCTGGGTCTCTTGTGAAGATGAGATTTTTTTTCAACTTTGCTTTTTTTTTCAAACCAGTGAAGAGTCATAAAAGCTCATAGAATCATAGAATCACCATCTAATTCAATCTCCCATTTAACAGAGGAGGAAACTGAGAACCAAGGTCAAATAACTTGTCTGAGGTTTTCCCAATTTTAATGCCACTCTCTATCTACTAGACCAAGTTGCCTCTTTATCCTCCATATTAAGAGACATTTTACTAAATTTTTTTGGATTGAATTGGAATATGAAAAAGAAATAAAATGTAGTCTCTAATTAAGACACTAACAACCTAAACTAAACCATTTTAAAGACTGTGCAGATTACAAAGTCATTCCCTGTTCTAAGATTTTAACTCTGTCATTCCTTGTTCCAAGATCCTCCCAACTCTGGCATTCCCTGTTCTAAGACCCCTCCCAGCTTGGACATTCTCTGTTCTAAGACCCTTCCCAGCTCTGATAGTCCCTGTTCTAAGACCCCTTCTGAGTGTTGACATTCCCTTTTCTAAGGTCCTTCCTAGCTCTGACATTCCCTGTTCTAAGATTCCTCTCAGCTCTGACATTCCCTGTTCTAAGATGCCTCCCAGTTCTAAAACTCTATGATGTCGTACCTTCTAGAATTTCCCTATGAAGGTGACAGTGGTGGGCCACTAAGACTCTTCCTTCCAAGGCTAGCCCTTGGTGCTCCTGTTTCTGTGTCTAGTTTGCCCAGAGAACTGCAAACAGAGGGGCCTTGCTGATCTGAGAATCTCAGGTTCCGCTCCACTACCCCCAGAAGCCTGGAGTCAGCTCTAAGATTCCGCAGCAGCCCCCAGGCCAGCCCCAGCCCTCCCCTCATCCTTCTCCTGCCATGTCTGCATGAGACGTCACATGGGTTTCTCTCCTCCGGTGTCAATACAGCCAGAGCATGCTAGCTTCCCATCAGGTTACGGTATATTTCTTTCTGTCACAGTGACACCATATGCTGCTGATGCAACACATTCTCCCTGGCTGGAATAAGAACGTTTTTCATAATACTTATTAATCCTGGATCTTAATCACATTCATCATATCGATGCTCCATGTAGGCCAGGATATTTAAATGAAGGGAAATGAAAAGATCTGAAAAGACAAGCTTAGAATTACTAAGATGCTGACAAAGCAATAGCAGAGATTGAGGGAAGCAGTGACCTGGCAGAGAAAAGAAGGAAAAGCTTAAAGCTAAATAAAATGATAATTCAATTATATTCATTTCTTTTTTCCTTTTAGGTTTTTTTTTTGCAAGGTAAATGGGGTTAAGTGGCTTGCCCAAGGTCACACAGCTAGGTAATTATTAAACATCTGAGGCTGGATTTGAACTCAGGTCCTCCTGACTCCAGGGCCCGTGCTCTATCCACTGCACCAACCTAGTTGCCCCCTAATTAAATGCATTTCAAGAAATATTTATCTTGTTGCAGCTAGGTGGCACAGTGGATAGAGAACCAGCCCTGGAGTCAGGAGGACCTGAGTTCAAATCTGGCCTCAGACACTTAATAATTATCTAGTTGTGTGGCCTTGGGCAAGCCACTTTAACCCTATTACTTACCAAAAGAAGAAAGAAGAAGAAGCATTTATCTTTAAGTACCTCCTAAGTCACCAGGCACAATGGTACCCACTGTACAGAGACAAAACAAATTACAGGTCATTCCTTCAAGATTACAGTCTACCAGGGCAGTGGTATCAAACTCAAATAGAAATGTGGAGGAGAATAATCACTAATGGACCTCTGTGACACCACATCTAACACCACAGTACTAGGGTAAATAAGAACAGAGATGAATAAATATAAACTTGGAGTAACCATGAGATCCAGTAAATAGGAAGCCCTGAGTTCAAATTTGACCTCAAATTCTTACTAGCTGTATGACCCTGGGCAAGTCACTCTACCCTCTTTGCTTCAGTTTGCTCATCTGTAAAATCAGTTGGAGAAGGAAATGACAAAAAATTTCAGTATCTTCAACAAGAAAAACCTCAAATAGGGTCACAGAGGGTCAAACATGACTGGATAACAACTACAAGGTGTGAGGAGGGAGAGACTTTCTGTAGGAGAGGAGAATTGAGCTTAGCTCTAAAGGATTCGAAAGAAGGTAGAAATTCTAAGAGACAGAGGTGAAGGAGAAGTATGTTCAAAAGTACAGAGAGAGAGGAGTTCCAGAAATAATAAGTAAGGTTTAAGGTTTGTTTGACTGGAAGTGTGTGTGTGTGTGTGTGTGTGTGTGTGTGTGTGTGTGTGTGTGTATGTGTGTATGTGTGTATGTGTGTTTGTGTGTAAGGTTTTTGAGAAGGGAAGTAACAAGTTCTTTAGGGAGATCATTTTGGTAGCTTCGTGAAACTTGGATAGAAGTGTGGAGAGCCTGGAAATTAGAATTTTAATTAGGAAGTTATTGTAATAGTCAAGATGGAAAGAGAAGAGAGCTTGAAACTGGAGGAAAGAAGACCCAGTGAGAGAAAAGACAAGGTTCCGCAAAACTTGCAAATACTTGGGTTTGGAGGCAGGTGATGTTGGTAAGATAACAGGGTCTGTTTAACAGGAAGGTATCTGGGAAAGGATAGGAGACTCAAAGTGAGGAGGCAGGAGCTTTCCCTATGTGATCTTGGATAATTCATTAACAATGGATTTTTGTTTCCTCATCTTTCACTTTTGGCATTTAGTTCAATGGAAGAAGAGATGACTTTCATGTCAAAAGATGCTGGCTCAAATCTTGGTTTTGCTATTTAGCTGTGGGCTGGGCGGCTAGGTAGTGCAGTGGATAAAGCACCTGCCCTGGAGTCAGGAGTACCTGGGTTCAAATCTGACCTCAGACACTTAATAATTACCTAGCTGTGTGGCCTTGGGCAAGCCACTTAACCCCCATTTGCCTTGCAAAAAAAAAGAAACCTAAAAAAAAATATGCTATGGGCTTATTGTGGTAGAACTTTGACTGTGGGCAAGTTACTTGTATGGGACTCAGTTTCTTCTATAAAACGAGAGGATTGGATAAAGTGAGATCTAAGATCCCTTCCTGCTCTGAAATGATGTCATGTGATCTTTTAGATTCCTTTTGGCTTTGATCCTTAGGAGCCTTTCCTATATGGTAGTCATTCTCAGAAAGATGAAAGGCTCAAAATGGGGAAAATAGATTTAAATATGACAAAATGACTTCAGAATATTTTTTTATTTCACACTTAAATGAATCTTTCATTCTGACCAGGATTGATATTGATCTTATATGGTGGCTAACACTTTAAAGGTTGAAAGAAATGGAAAGACTTCTCTCATTTAAAAGCAATTTTCTTCCTTGTGTCATCATAACATGTGTTTCTTATTTGAATAACCTCTTTTATTGGACATTCGAGGAATTCAATTCCAGGGCCAGTGTGGCACAAAAAAAAAGAAGACTGACAGATTTGTTGTTCTAGGACTGCAATGTCAGAACCATACCAGTTCTCTAGAGATCCATCAGTCCTTTCAAATCCCAACTGGTGGTCTTAGGGTCACAAGGCTGAGTTCTAGGCTTGAACCTACCATTAGCTTGCTATGTGACAAAGAATGTTTTCTTTCTCTGGGGTTCAATTTCCTTTCCTGTAAATTGAGGAGGTTCAATTAGATGATCTCAAATTTTTCTTCCGACTCTGGCATCCTCTGTTAAAAGGTTTTCCCAGTTCTTATGTTCTATTTTCTAAGGCCTCCTAGTTCTAATATTTGTGTTCTTGGGTCCCTCCCAGCTTTAACATTCCTTATTCTAAGGTCCCTCTATTCTAAGGCCCTCCCTAGTTCTGACATTCCCTATTCTAAGACCACATCCACGTTTAACTGTTTGAGATGCTGCTGCTGATGCTGCTGAGCATTCACATGGAATTATATGATTCATTTTACCCTGTCCATATTTAATTTTCACATTGTCATTTGCATGTTGACTCTCCCATTAGACTATGAGACCCTGGAGGGCAGGGAAATCATTAGTCTTCTTTATATTACCAACACATATTACTGGTCCAGAATAGGTGACTAATAAATGTTTATTGACTAATTGCACTACCTCTTCAATAACATCAAAATATCATTTGGACTTGATGAGTAGAAATTTCTTATCCTATTGTACCTAAGGAAGATTAGAGATGAAAGGCTAGAAATTTAAATCCAAATGTCTGAAAGAAACAAAACTTGGACACTCCTAGATTTCCTCAAGGCAACTAATACAGCATAAAAACATCAAAAAGATATCTTTGGAAGTGTAGGTTCTAGCATCCTGAAATCAAAGATGATTGGAAAGAACATGACTGAAGCAATAAAAACCTGGGTAATATCAGTTTTAATGCATACCTTTGGAACCATAGCAGTACAAGAATGAATTCAGAAAGAATCCAACAAATCCCACTCCATATTAATGAAACCCAGGACCTATCCTTAGTTTTAAAAAAACAATCCTTCTTTTCCAAAAAGAGGAAGGGTATTGATAATACTTTCTCAGAGTACATGAAAATAGATTTTTTTAAAAATTCTAGAGAAATACTTTGAGGACAAGAAGATAGCTACCACTCTACTGAGCAATAGGACACTCCATTGTATTTCTTAAATGTAACAGAAGTTTGTTACTTCCTCATGGAATCTAAGAAAATGCTACCCCAGAGTGGAATCAAAAGACCCTTCCTGGGTGACATCCCCATGAACTCAATGAAATGTCAACAAAGAAGCATCAAACAAAAGACTACCGTGTAGGTTTGTTTGTGGAAATGAAGAGATTTATGATGGCAATTCGGGACCAGACCATTGACACCATAAATTACAGAAGGATTATCCCTAATGAAACCAGACTTAGTGACCAGGGTAGATTAAGCAAGGAAACCACAGAAACCATGCAACACATTGCTGTAGGTCATTAAAATTTAGCACCCACTGAATGTCCAACATGTGACTAGAATTATAAGGAAAGAGCTTGTTATCGTTTAAAGACTGCAGCCTCCATACTACCAACAGAAACCTGGAAATATTTAAAAAACTCAAGCAAGAAACTATATTAAAACCGATCCGTTATCAAGATTTAGGTTGCCCAGTGAATAGAGCACTGTGTTTGTAGTCAGAAAGACTCATCTTCCTGAGCTCAAATCTGAACTTAGATACTTACTAGTTGTGTGACCATGGACCAGTCACTGAACCCTGGTTGCTTCCTCATGTCATGGTCTTCTTTGAGGATGAAGGAACAACATCTGTAAGATGAGTTGGAGAAGGAGATGGCAAACCACTCCAGTTTCTTTGTTAAGAAAACTCCAAACAGGATCACAAAGAGATATGATTGAAAAGACTGAACAAAAACAAATTGCAGACTAAGTTGATGTCTATTCAAAATTGCCCAAACAAAACATTGATCCATAAAACTTAAGAATAATGTACCAGTTTACTTGTCATTTCCAAATTACATGGAACAAAATGCTTTCAAATTATAGAGACCTGATAGAAGACATCAAAATCATATGGGAACAATTTCCATTGCCCTAGAGTTCTCCAAAATCCTGCCAAGGATGCTTTCAGGGAGCCTTTGGAGGATGGGTTTGCATCCTAATATCTTTTTTCATTTACAATTATGAGCAGTAGTTATTTAAAGACATCTGACAATAAAAATTTGAAGAACACTAATCTAAAAGGTCAACAGCAGGATAGGTATTTGTCCCTGGACTACTTCTGAGTCCTATGGAATAAGATCAGAGAAATGAGAAGATAACAATAATTATAGTTGACATTTATGGTATGTTTTAAGATTTGCAAAACACTTTCCCTTATCTCATTTGATAATGGATCTTGTTTGATGAGAAGATAGTAGAATATAGGAGGGACAAACACTAATTCTGGAGTCAGAGGACCTGGGTTCAAATTTTGCCTTTGGTGCTTACTATTTGTGTTATCTTTATCAGGAGCAGTTAGGGGACTCAGTGGGTAGAGTGTTGAGTCTCAAGTAATGAACACTCATTTTCCTGAGTTCAAATCTTACTGTAGACACTTACTAGCTATGTGACTTGACTTAAACAAATCATTTAACCCTGTTTGCTTCAGTTTCCCCATTTGGAAAATGAGCTGGAGAAGGAAGTGGCAAAACCACTTCAGTATCTTTGCCAAGAAAACCCCAAATGGGAACATGATTGAAAAAAAACTGAGCAGTAACAATATCTTGGTCAAGTAGTTTCCCTTCTCTAGGTTTTGTATTCCTCAACTGTAAAATGAAGGAGTTGGACTAGGGGTTCTTGCCAGCTTTAGTTCTGTGGTTCGGGCATCAATTCTAGGAGGCAGGTTGTATTGTGTTGATGATGATGATGATGATGATGATGATGATGATGATATTTATGATGTTTGTCCTTCATTCCCAAAGAAGACCATGCCATCAGGGAGGTGACAGGCAAGTGAACTGGATTTGAATGAGGGGGTCCCGTGCTAGGTCACCAGCCTCACTTTCTCCTCCAAAGATATCTGGATCAGTGACCACATATGAAGCAGGATGACTAGAGAAGGCTCTGGATGAGAGGTAATCAAGTGAGTTCTCCAGGGTCTCACAGCTAGTAAGAATTAGAGTCTGAGATCAGATTTGAAATCAGGTCTTCCTAAATTGAGGACTGGTGCTCTATTTACTGTATCATCTAGCTGCCACTGGTATTGTTATACTCATATATATATTATAGATGAGGAAACTGAGTTGAAGTAATTATGTCCATTTTCCCCCTGGCTATCCTCTATGAATGAAATTCTCTTCCTCCTCATTTCTGTTTCCTGTATTTCCTGGACTCCTTCAAGTGTCAGCTAAAATCTTTTTTTTGCCAGATGCCTTTCCCTATTCCCATTAATTAAAATGGTTTCCTCTGATGATTACTTCTAAATCTGTGGATATCTTGTTTGTATATAGTTGCTTGCATGTAATCTCTGTCATTAGATTGTAAACTGCCTGAGGGCAGGGGTTGTCTTTTACTTTTCTTTGTTTCCTCAGCATTTAAGACAGTGTCTAGAATAGAGGAGACACTTGTCCAAGGTCACTGAGTCAATAAATGTATGAGTCTGGATCTGAATCCAGGTATCCTGGACTTTACCACCAACACTCTATCTAACATACCTTTTTTTGATTATCTGATCAGTCTCCTTTTCTGACCCATCATTTTCTGAATGATACTGTACTATCTTACCTCATGTCTAATATGAACAACCATGAGCTACATGCAGCCCACTCATGCACCATATGTGTCCAGATGTTGTCCCTATAAGTATATTTGAAGTTATGTATCATTGTTGGGAAAATTGGGGGAGGGGAGACAGAGGAGATGGGGGAACCTCTGGACTGATGAGTTCATTGTGGGTGTTTTTCAGAGCAAAAATTTCCTTCATTGATAAAAACAGTAAACTTTTATTAATCATCTACCATATACTATGAAAAGTGTTGGGAATAGAAAGGAATTACAAAGACTCTTGAGGAACTCTAATGGAAGAGAAAATATGTAACTAAGCTATATACAAGAAAAAATAGGAAATAGTCCATAGAGAAGAGGGCTCTAGTAGTTAGGGGGATTGGAAATGCAGACATTTAGCTGGGACTGGAAAGAAATGAGGGAAGCTAGGAGGCTTCCAGGGAGAACATTCCAGACACCAGGACAGCCAGAGACAATGACCAGAATTGAAAGATAGAGTGCCTTGGTCTAGAATAGCAAGATCCTTGAGGAAAGGATGGTCATACTGTGTTTTTGACAGCTGAGTGGAAGATGGATGGGAGTGAGGAGAGACCTGGGAAAAGCAAAGACTATTTCAAAGTGAGGTAAATGAGGGTCTCAACTAAGGTGATGACAGTGTCAGAGAGGAGAAAATTTAACATCCACAGATTCAGACATTAGATTGGATATGGAGATGAGAGTGAGGATTCAAGGAGAGAGTTGATACCTGGTCTGTAATATAGAGTCTCAGAAAGTCATTGGGGATACTGAAATCTTAGTAGCCAAGTTAGTTTAGAGGTAGAGCTTGGTCTTTGATTCTTAAATTGTCTCTAATCACCTTGCCACATTATTTGGGGGAGAAGACTGTCATTAAAAGGATGGGTTCTGGGGCAGCTAGGTGGGGCAGTGGATAGAGCACTGCTCCTGGAATCAGGAGCACCTGAATTCAAATTGGACCTCAGACACTTAATAATTATCTAGCTGTGTGACCTTGGGTAAATCCACTTAATTCCACTGCCTTGCAAAAACAAAACAATAAAAAAGGATGGGTTCTGGAGTTAAGGAGCAGCTTGGAAAAGTCTCAGAGTCAATTAAAGCACCTCTGAGATACCACCTCACACCTCTCAGACTGGCCAATATGACCAGAAAGGACAATGATCAATGTTGGGAGGAATGCAGGAAATCTGGGACATTAATACATTGTTGGTGGAGTTGTGAATTCATCCAACCTTTCTGGAGATTAATTTGGAAATGTGCATCCCCTTTGATCCAGCAATACCACTACTGGGTCTATACTCTGAAGAGATGATGAAAAAGAGTAAAAACATCTTGTACAAAAATATTCATAGCAGCCCTGTTTGTGGTGACAAAGAATTGGAAATTAAGTGAATATCCTTCAATTGAGGAATGGTTTAACAAACTGTGGTATATGCATATCATGGAACACTATTGTTCCATTAGAAACCAGGAGGGAGGGGGCAGCTAGGAGGTGCAGTGGATAAGAGCACCAGCCTTGAAGTCAGGAGGACCTGAGTTCAAATCTGACCTCATACCCTTAATAATTACCTAGCTGTGTGGCCTTGGGCAAACCACTTAACCCCATTGCCTTGCAAAACCCTAAAAAAAAAAAAGAAAGAAAGAAACCAGGAGGGATGGAAATTCAGGGAATCCTGGAAGGATTTTCATGAACTGATGCTGAGTGAAATGAGCAGAACCAGAAAAACACTGTACACCCTAACAGCAACATGGGGGTGATGATCAACTTTGATGGACTTGCTCATTCCATCAGTGCAACAGAAACAATTTGGGGCTATCTGTGATGGAGAATACCATCTGTACCCAGAGAAAGAATTGTGGACTTTGAACAAAGACCAAAGACTATTACCTTCAAATTAGAGAAAAAAAAACCCATTACCTTATTTTGTAATTTTATTATCTCATAATTTATTTTTCTTCTGTAAGAATATGATTTCTCTGTCATCACATTCAACTGAGATCAATGTATACCATGGAAACAATGAAAAAAAGTCTCAGGGTCACATTGGTTCTTAAATTCTGTTCCAATAGAACTTAATTTTGACTAGTTTCACAAATCTGGAAGAGTTTTCAATACGGCCCAAGTGAAAGATGGTAGGCACATGGAAAATAAGCAAAGGTTCAGCAGCAGCAGACTTCCCCCAGGTGACAGATAATTTGGCTGTGACATCATATGAACAGGATGGGTGGGGGAATTTAGAGATGAAATTATTACTGCTAAAGGAAACTTCTTCAATATTCACTTGATAATTTCTATTATAACTTTCACAAAGCAATAACTTGAGAGACAGAGAGGTCACACAAAGGTTAAAGACAGAACTGGATTTGAATTCTGTCTCTGATACTTACTGAGTAACCGTGAGCAAATCATTTAACTTCCTACAGCCTCAGTTTCCTCATTTGTGGGATAATAATATTATCTGTCTCAGTGTTGTGAAGATCAAATGAGATAAGTGGTAAAGCACTTTGAGAAACTTAAAACACCATAAATGTATTATTATTATTAGTATTAGTAGTAGTATTAGTAGTAGTAGTAGTAGTAGTAGTAGTAGTAGTAGTAGTAGTAGTAGTATTCCATTTTGGCCATATTTAGCTTCATAAGTATGAACAACCCACTCAACCTTCTATATTCCAGATGACTTTCTTACAGTCTAAATTACAGAGGAATTGCTACCTGAATCAATGAAGGGAATTTCCACAGCAGGAGACCCTTATGCTAATGAAATTAGGTCTAGACCAAAACAAGACAATACAAAAAAATTCACTTTTCTGAAGTAACTTCAGGTTTATAAACTGCTTTCCTTTGGGGCAGTGTGGTTGTAAAGTGTTTAGAACACTGGCCCTAGAGTCAGAAGGACCTAAGTTCAAATCCGGCCTCAGACATTTAATAATTTCCTAGCTGTGTGACCTTGGGCAAGTCACTCACAACTACCCAGTGAGACAGGTATTATCATCTCGTTCTTTGAAATGAAAAAACTGAGGCTCAGAAAGGTCCTTTGACTTTCCCAGAATTACATTCCCAGATGCAACCCATATTCAACTGTCAATAAGGTACCTAATGCTTTCTTCTTGGTGGCTACAAAATTCTGCAAAACTTCATATCAGAGCAACATGAATCTACCCACAATCAAAGTATGGTCTGAGAAGATAAGGGAGGTGATGATATAAAGCTAACTGTCATCTCAGATTAAAATATCTCTGGTCCTCCCCTGCTCTTCCCCTTGCAAAACCACCACTGCTCACTGAGTATGGTAGGGATTTCTTGGAATATTGGATACTCTTTTACAGTTGCATTGACAAGAAATGAAAATAAAAACAAAAACTATGGAAGTCAGAAGTCATGGACTCCATATTTTCCCCTCAGTTGCACTCTATTTGAGTTAATGGAACCTGGCTGTTATTTAACATAGATGGAAGTTTCCCACTTCCATGCCTTTGTATAAGCTATTTTCCTGTCCCTTGCTCCCTTTAAGGCTAAACTCAGGTGCCATCTTCTATTTCTTTCATATTCTCTCAGTCATTAGAACTCTGTCTCCACCCCCCCCCCAATTAGTTTACTTTTACTATATATGTGTATGTGTGTATATATATATATATATATATATATATATAATATATACATATGATGATGACGATGATTCATTCTCAAAGAAGACCAGGACATCAGAAAGGGGATGCCATGACAAGCATGAGAATTGAATTTGAGCAAGAGGTGGTTGTACTAAGTCACCAGTCTCACTTCCTTCTCCAGAGTCATTGGGTCTAGAGACTAGATCTGGACTGGAGATGGTCCTGAATGTGAGACAAGTGACTTTCCCAAGATCACACAGCTAGCAAGTATTAAATGAGGCAACTAGGTAATGTAGTGGATAGATCGCCAGCCCTGAAGTTAGGAATATCTGAATTCAAATCTGGTCTCAGACATCTGTATATATGGGGAGAGAGTATATATATTGCATGAGTATATGCTTCCTCTCCCTGCCCCAGCCCCTGTCTTCCCTTGGTCAGAGGACCTGTAAGCTGTCCCAGGTAGAATATGAGTTTCCTGAAGGCAGAGATGATTTCATTTCTGTCTTTATTTTCCCAGTGCCTTCTACAAGGTGTGGACATATTAGAGATTTAATAAATGCTAGCCAATTGATTGATTGATTGATATTTACAATCTTGTGGTTTAGTGGAAAGAGTTTGGTGCCAAGAGACATTTGGGTTTGAATCTGAGCTCTAAGTTTACCAGCTGTGTGATCTTAGGCAAGTTGCTTCTTTTTTAAGCTTGTTTCCTACTGTGAAGAAAATGATGACATCATCATAGTGCAATAGCAATGGAGGGTGTTTTCTCTGTGAAATGCTCTGTTAACCAATATAATATATAAGAGAGATTACAGGGGATGTGTTGAGCCAATAACTTCAAGGATTTTTATAACACATTTCAAGGGTATTCATTTTCATATAAATGATGTATATACTTATAAATATACAAATTAGAAATACATGTGAATCATAAACAAATGATGATATATTTTTAAATGTTCATTTTTTTGTTTTGTTTTTTACATCTCTTTACATGTCCCCATGAACTTCCCTGCCTTCTCCCCACAAAGTCATCTAGGAGCAAACCAACTGGATAGAGCTGATTGTTAAATTTCCATGGTGGGTGTTCACATCTTAGAAATTGGCCAATGCTCCAAATTAGTACCTGATATTGTCTTTGTTCAATTGTCTATATTTGAGAAAGTTATGGAGAAAATGTTAATAAGGCAAATTAAACCTAAAAGAGTAGCCAAATTTTTAGGAGAGTCAGCTATTAAATATTTGCATCCCTGTGTGTCCCTAGAGCATTTTTTTTCTTTAAAGGGAAACAAATTCAGCAAACCATCCTTATTTAAAAGATTGGGGGTTATGTGTAATGAACCATACCCATGGAGCCCTATCTCTACAAAGGAGTAGGGGTAGAAGGTCTTCTCTTTTCAAAATTCATCTTTGGGGGGAACAATTCTACAAAATTGTTTTATGGTTGTTGCTTTTTCCATTTATATTGTTACTATCGTTGTATATATTATTTTCCTGCTTTTTCTCACTTCATTTTTCATCAGTTCATAGAAGTCTTTCAATGCTTCTCTAAATTCATCTTGTTCATTGTGTCTTATAGCATAGTAATATTCTCTTACATTCATTTAGTACAATTTGGCTAGCTGTTCCGTATCATTGGACATGTACTTTGTTTCTATTTCTTTGCTACTGGAAAAATAGATGCTGTTTTAAAATATTTTGGCATATATGAACCTTTATTTTTTGTCAAAAACCTCCTTGGTTTGTAACAGTGGAGTCTTTTGGTCAAAAGGTATGAACATGAGTGGCTAGGTGGTGCAATGGATAAAGCACTGGCCCTGGAGTCAGGAGTACCTGGGTTCAAATCCGGTCTCAGACACTTAATAATTACCTAGCTGTGTGGCCTTGGGCAAGCCACTTAACCCCATTCGCCTTGCAAAAATCTAAAAAAAGGTATGAACATTTTAGTCACTTTATTTGTAATTCAATTTACAAATTGCTTTCTAGAATGGTTATACCTATTCAGAGCTCCATTTGTAAATCCACAGTGTGCCTGCTTTTGCACAACTTCTCCAACATGAACTATTGCCATTTGTAGACATGTGAGTAATTAATATTGTTGTAATTCAATTCAATAAACATTGATTAAGTGTCTACTATGTGCTAGTCATTGGGCTAAGCACTGGAACTATTATGAAAAAAGACCAAAGCTAGTCCCTGTCCTCAAGGGGCTTACAATCTAGCAGAGGCAACATGGAAACAAATAAATATAAAATATAGACAAAATAAAAAGGAAATAATTTTAAAAGGGAAAGCAATAGAATTAAGATGGATTAGGTAGGGGGGCTCGGGCTAGGTGGTGCAGTGGATAGAGCACCTGCCCTGGAGTCAGGAGTACCTGAGTTCAAATCAGATCTCAGATACTTAATAATTATCTAGCTTATGTGGCCTTGGGCAAACCACTTAACCCCATTTACCTTGCAAAAACCTAAGAAAACAAAAGAAAACACAAAATGGACTGGGAAAGTTTTCCTGTAAAAGGTGGTTTGTTAGCATTGAAAGAGTGAGCAAGAACATAAAGCACAATGGGAATGAGATCACAGTGGTCATGGCAACTCCTACCTCCAGAATGGCCAGTATTGCATACCTTTGTCCTCTCTTGAGGGTCCTGCTGACACTGGTTGTGGGGTGTGGCATTAGTATTGGTCAGGTTGGTCTGGCCCTACAGAGGATGCAGGTTCTACACTAGATGGGCAGCTCAGCTGGATTGGATTCTCCTTGGCTAGTTGAGCCCCTCTATTGCTGGGCTGGGTCAGTTAGATTGCTCCCTCACTGGATTCTGCTGTTGTAGTGAAGGGTAGATTCTACTGTAGATCCCTGCTTTAATGGGGCTGGACCTCTGGCCATTCTCACTTTTTGATGCTTACAAGGTCATAATTTGGTCTGTTCATCCACCTAAGATGAAGAGATACTACATACAACAGAGGCAGAAATAGAGGTGTTCAAAGCCACATGGTAGCCAGATGGGAGTGAGAAGGCGGCTGGTGGAAGGGAACAGACTGCTATCACTTTTGCCTCTACTGCCTTCTCACCTCTATTGTATCCTTTCCCTATCCTTTACAGCAATTTTCACTTAGGGAAGAGAGAAATTTCAAACCTTTTGTATGCACACTCCCTGGGGCTCATCAGTTAATTAGAAGGCTTTTTTTTTTTTGTCTCAGTAAACTAATAGGAAACACTTTAAGATACCATCAGGGAAAGGGCCCTTTCTCCAAGTATCTCCATAAGTAGGCTCTCCAAATCTCCAAGGGGGGGCAGCTTCACACAGAACCAATGTATCTGCTCTGATGTTTGGACCTTCATTGTTACATCATCAGGGGTTGGGTCACTTTCTGAAAAACCTAGTTCAGTGGTTCGTATATAATAGGTATTAAATAAATGCTAGATCATTCTCTATTTAGAAGGTCTACTTCAAAAATAATTTCTGAATTATAAATCTCAGGGACTAAGCATTCTGCCAGGGTGGACAGAGCTCCGGACCTAGAAGCAAAAAGACATGAGCTTCAACCTTTCTTCTGAGTTTACTAGCTGTAAGCTCACTTGCAAAAAACTGAGAGGATAATATAGTACTATATAATAATATATTCTGCTGGAGTCAAAGGCTCTGCTCCCTTTTCTTTCTTTTTTTTTGGGGGGGGGCAATTAGGGTTAAGGGACTTGTCACACAGTTAAGTGTGAGAATGAACTCAGATCCTTCTGACAGCAGGGTCAGTGGTCCTCTCTCTGAAACACCTAGCTCCCCCTCAGAGATTTTTGTTTCAAATCTCAACTCTTCATCTTTGGACCTTCCTGGGTCTCAGTTATGAGTAAACCATTAAGTTTTATAAAAATGGAAGAGATAATTCCTAAAAAAAATTTGGAACTCAGATTTTTACTAACTCAAATTGCCTTCTTGAGCACAGTGATCTGCAAATTTTTTAACATTGTAAACCCCTCTCATTAAAATAACTCCAAGAATACCCCTCTAATGTGCCTATCTATTTATAAATGATATACAGGTTCTAATGCTAATGATTATGTATATTATATAACCTCTACAAAACAGAAGCTTAAAAAAGGATGAGATAAAGATGAAATTACATTTGACCCCAGAACCACTGGAGTTTATTCACTTATTCACTTAGTTTATTCACTATTCACTTAGTTTATTCACTTATTCACTTTACACATAAAGACAATTTTTAGCATTCATTTTTTAAAAATAAAATTGAGTTCCAAATTTTTTCCTCTTCTTCCTTCTCTCCTTCATGAGACAATAACTTGCTATAGCAGCATTACATTTTAGGAAAATCACTTTGACAACTGAATGGAGAAGAGATTGGTATGGGAAGAAGTTAGAGGTAGGGAGACCAATTATTTCAATAGTTTGGGTGAGTGGCCACGAGAGTCATAATTAGAATAGTGGTTGTGTGAAAAGAGAGGAAGGGATGGATGTAGAGGTGGAAATGGCCAGATTTGGCAATGACTGACCACTGTAGGGGTGGTGGAGAGTGAAGATTGAAGATAACACAGAGATTGTAAATTTATGTGACTGGAAGGTAGTATGTATGCTCAACAGCAAAATGGAAGTTTGGAAGGGGGAATAGTTTGAGGGAGAATTATAAAATAATAATAGCTATGTGTGATTACAACTCATCCATGCCTGTTGATCCTGAGACTCAGTTTGCTTCCACACCAAATAAAAAGGAGGGAGGAACATAGAGTGTCTGCTTCTATCCTCTGAAAGCAGGGAGGTATTCTGGGGGAGGGAGAAGGTATTCTAAGAAGAAGGGTGGGTTTCAATGGGTGGATAACTATATTTGGTATAGTGATTTAAAAAAAGTTGATGGGTTGTGCTAGGTGGCACAGTGGATAGAGCACTGTCCCTGGAGTCAGGAGTACCTGAATTCAAATGTGGCCTCAGACACTTAATAATGACCTAGCTGTGTGGCCTTGGGCAAGCCACTTAACCCCATTGCCTTGCAAAAAAACTAAAAAAAAAGAAAAGAAAAAAAGTTGAACTGACATTTTGCTATTTGTAAATAGAAAAGATGAATAAGTGCCTTAATTTTGGTAATTTGGATACAATATTATTCATTGGATTTGATTGGATTCTATAAAGCTTTTTTCATTACATTGATCAGAATAGCTAGCTCTTCCACAGCTGATTAGCATTACAATATTGTTGCTACTTTGTACAATATTCTGGTTCTGCTCATTCCACTTTTTATCAAATTATGTAAGTCTTTCCAAGGTTTTTTGACTTTTTAATTTTTAGTTTGGTTTTGGTTTTGGTGGTATAGCTGTAATAAGTATTTGAACCCGTGATTAGCTGAGGAAAATCACTACCATTGTTGCTGGTAGCTTGAGTAACAGAGAATAGGAATTAAGGAAGTGTTGGAAGTATAAGAACAACTATGGTTGTACCCCTAATTATCTTCCAGAGGGGAGAAAACAGGTCATATCTCCCTTTCTGAATAGCTGATCATATGCACCTTGGACCAAACCAAGGAGGACTTCCCATTCCCACTTTGAATAACTCAACCTTAGATGCTTTCTTTGCAGAGAATTGTTCCTGTATCTGGACCTGATGATGTTTATCCTTCATTCTCAAAGAAGATTATAACATAAAGAAGGTGATGCTAAGCAAGTGAATTGGATGGGGCAGTGCTTTGCTAAGTCACCAGTTTCACTTTCTTCTCTGTAGCCAGATATAAATCAGGGTGACTGGAGATGACTTTGGTTATGAGGCAATCAAGGTTAAATGACCTGCCCAAGGTCACACAGCTAGTTAAGTATCAACAATCTGACACCAGATTTGAGCTTGGACTTAATGGCTGTTGCTCTATCCACTTCATCACCTGGCTGCCCTCATTGGTCTATATGCATTTCAAAACAACACCTTATTGGGCAGATAGTCTTTAACTGTCTCCTTTCCTCAGAACATCTCATTTCTTACCTGGCAGTGCAACTTTGGGACAGCTCTGACTTCACCAGAATGCCCCAGGAAGCTCATTATTGGAATAATCTCATTATGCTGAAAGATCTTATCAGCTTTGTTAATCATTCCCATCACCATTCCCTGCCCCTCTGATAGGAGGCTTGGAACCAATAACTCCAAATCTACCATTTAAGGAGTGAGCTCAGCCCAGAACATCTCAGAGGTCTCTACCACGCCCCTGCTTCAGGTACTTTCCTGAAAGTACTCCCACTCTTCAGATTACTTTTCTGAGTTGTATTCCTGAATTAGATTGCAAGCTCCTTGAGGACAGAGACTGTCTTTTTTTTTGGGGGGGGGGGGGGGGGCTTGGTATACCCAATATTTAGTTCAGTGCTTATCACATAGTAAGGACTTTGTTATTGTTCAGCTGTGGTTTCTGATTTTTGTGACCCCCATTTTAGGTTTTCTGGGCAAAGATGCTGAAGTGTTTTGCCATTTCTGACTTCAGTTCATTGTATAAAATGAGCAAAGTGAAGCAAACAGGGTTAAGTGACTTGCCTAGGACCACAGAGCTAGCAGGAATCTGAGGTCAGATTTGATCTCAAGAAAAAAAAAGGTGCTTAATAAATGTTTTTGTTATACCATGTGGACATCTTTCTTATAAAAAATCCTTCTTGCCTCTTTGTATTGATGTGACTAACACTCTGTACATGCCCCTAAAAAAAAAAGAGGGAACAGACACATCACAGAATGATCTGAGTCCTGAGAGCACAGAAGGGGTGGGGGTGGGGGTGGAGGAGCAAATGTGAACAAAGCTGACATTCCTACTGTCCGATGACAACATTCCTAGAGAACAGAGTCAGGCCTGCAGGTCCACCCCTATCCGATCATTCCTTTCTGATGAGTTGGCTAGACAATTAGGCAACTGAATCTCCACTAACCCACCAGAGAGTGGAAACTGGGATAAGGGGCAGTTGGGGGTGGCCCCGGTGTCTATCAGAATAGGCTTTCCTTAACTATGTCCATGGCTTAGCAGAACTTGTTTTCTTAGAGACTGGATAATAACATACCCGGGAGATACTAATGGATCATAGATTTAGAACTGAAAATAACCACACAGGCCAGTGTCCAGCCTCCTCATTCAACACTTAAAGTGTCTACCACCCATGTAGATTATATATGATCCCTTGAGTTATCTAAATGTGACCTTAGGAGACATGGAGTTATCTTAGGACTCTTACCCATCTCTGAAGGAGGTTGTGATTCCTGCCTTGAAACAGATGGTATAGATTTGAGGAGGGTACCTTACCAAAATGCTGCCTATCTATTCTCCTAAGTGTTGTTGCATCCTTAGTTAAGAATAAAATTACTTTCTTAGCCACTGTCCTTTAAAAGTAGGATGGTGGAACTTAATCTATATGCTCCTTCCTTCCAAATGCATTATTTTTTTGTTGTTCAGTTGTTTTCAGTCATCTCTGACTCTCCATGATCCTATTTGGGACTTTCTTGGCAACAATATTGTAGTGATTTGTCATATCCTTCTCCAGCTCAGTTTACAGATGAGGAAACTGAGGTAGAGTGAAATGATTTGTCTGTGGTAGGCAGTAGAAAGTTGTCTTCCTGATTCCAGGTCTGACATCCTATCCATTGAACCACTCAGTTGCCTGAATACTACTTACACAGACACACTCACACCTTTATCATTATCTGTCCATCATTCTTTTTTTTTAGGTTTTTTTTTTTGCAAGGCAATGGGATTAAGTGTCTGAGGCCAGATTTGAACCCAAGTACTCGACTCCAAGGCCAGTGCTCTATTCACTGCTCCACCTAGCCTCCTCCCCTCCATCATTCTTGAAGAAGACTATGATGTTGGACAAAAAAAAACATTTTATGTTTAATCTATTTCCTCTGCACTTACATTACTGACCCTGCCCTCCCCCTCCACATACAACATTTCCAAGCTATGAGATGAGGTCAAGGTACTTTCAGTAAAGTACCTTGCTCCTTTTTGGCAAGGAATCAGTAAATCCCTTTCTCCAGGCAAAGGACAAAGTCCCCATCAACAAAACAATGGATCTCTGCCTTAGCCAGAAAGAATTGTCTTTGTGCCAACACCCCTCATATACATATCTCTAATTACTTCATCTCGGCTCTCTTACTGCTCCATCCATACCTAATTTACATACTCCTTACTGGATGTGCCTGAAGGACCTCAAGGCAAATACAATCAAACAAAAAAAGGTGCTCTTTTATAGAGCAGCCTGCTCTGGGGGAGTGATCCCCCCAAATAATCTCCCATTCCCCTATGCCCTTCTTTACTACTTATATCCTTAAGGCTTATCTTCCTTGAAGCAAGCCCATTCAAAATTGGTAGTGTCTTATACTTTCCCTTATTTACCATTCCCTTATTACTATTCCCTTATTGTTCATTCTCACAGTTTGCTTAGGGATAGTGGCTTCCAACTGCTTTCTCTCTCTCTCTCTCTCTCTCTCTCTCTCTCTCCTTTAACTTCTGCTAACCACAGCAATACTTAAATAAACCTTTTTGTCCCTAAAATTTCTTCTATTTCAGAGTTGGTCTTTTACATGAATTCTTTCATGTTCTGCCTGAACCTTTAGCCTGCTATATGTCCCCCCAGTGCCACCATGGGGAGGTGGTGCCATGACAAGTGAACTGGATTTGAGTGAGGGTATGCTGTGCTAAGTCACCAGTCTCTCTTTCTCCTCCTGAGTCATCTAGGTCCAGTGGTCAGATATAGTTCAAGATGACTAGAGATAGCCCTGGATGGAAGGTAATGAGAGTTAAGCGTCTTGCCCAAGATCATATACTTTGTATATGAGGTCACATTTGAACTCAAATCCTCCTGATTCCAAGGCTGGTACTCTATCCTCTGCACTACCAAAGAATCCAAATTCAGTCATTGTTTTTTTACAATTCCAAAGAATTGCTTCCTATCTTTGAAGGAAATACAGCAAGTTTAATTGCTTTTGTCATTACATTTGTTATTAAAGCTAAGTTCATAATAAATAACTTTAAATAACAATATATTGTTGACTGGTTGATAACTCCTTCCCACCTAAAACTTACCCCCTCCCCCCAAAAAAGAGAGAAATGGAAATAGTGCAAGAAAGCGAGAAGTTCATATTGTTGTCACCGGAAGAAGTTTAGGCCACCGAAAAGGTGAAAGAATAAGCTCTCTGGGATATTAAAACTTCTTAGGATTTTATTAGGAAATATAGCAAAGTAAACAAATTAAAAAAACCTTTTCTCTTGGAACAGTCAACAAGCATTTTAGGACAGGATGAATAACAAAAGGCTAGGCATGGTTGCTTGGTAGACAGAGTCAGACAGACAGAGACTGGCAGATAAAGAGAAGAAGGAAGACAGGGGGAGCTGACTGTGTGTGTGTGTGTGTGTGTGTGTGTGTGTGTGTGAGAGAGAGAGAGAGAGAGAGAGAGAGAGAGAGAGAGAGAGAGAGAGAGAGATAGAAGGCAGTTATGAGGTTCATGAAGTTTGGCTTAGTCTGGCCATGCGGCACTAGGGTCCAGGGTGGACCACCAGGGCCTAGCATGGGAACAAATGGTCTAGGAAGGAAAGAGAGATGCAGACATGTTACAAAGTAGAAGAAATAAGGAAGGAGAAGACAAGTTAGGGCAATGCTTCCTGTTAAATATCCTTCTGTGGTAGGTTGGGCAAGTGTTGGTGTTTGGAGAGTGGTTTTGCATCTTGGGCCAGTTACTGGTCCTTCCTATCCCAAGGTGCTCAACCCTCAAGTTCTACATGTCACTTCCTTTCATGCCAGCATCTGCAGGAAGGTGAGATGGAGAGGAAATTCTTCTCTCTTTATGTGACCAGAATCCAGGTAGAGGGTTGGAAGCTGGGGGTTGGGAATGAGGAGGCAGAGGACAAATTTTACATTAAACAATGAAACAATAGGAGTTAATTGACATGTCAAGAGCAAAGACCCTCCACCCATTTAACAAGATTTAACTATTACAGAATTTGTTTCTGACTATAAATTTTTACATTCATAATTCTCTACATTAATATGATTTTGGGGGACAAATTGAATCCATTCCTGTGATTCTGAGAGCTGAATGAGAATCTGCAAGAAAGTAAGATACTAGAAGAACACAAGCATCATCTCTTGCTAAAAGACAGACAGCAAGAGAGAGAGAGATTTGTGAAGCACTGTGTTAAATTCTAGGGAGGCAAATAATTTGATTTACATAGGAGGCCCAGGCCAAGCCTTTCTTCATTCCTCACTAGGCTATACTGCTGACTCATCTCCAGAGGATTTCCTCTACCATATTCCTTCCCAGGGTAGCTTCAAGTGCCCTCCCTCGGTATTCAAACATTGGCTGGGAAAAATTAGATCTTAAATCCCCTCCACCTGGGAGATTTTTCTATTTTTCTGAAATTATCTTCCATTCTAAATCCACTATTTCTTCAAAACTTCACATTTCTATTTAATTGAAGTGAAAGAGAGAGATGAATTGGTAGTCAGGGAGAGTCTGTATTTATTTTTTATATGTAGAGTGTAACCTCCTTGAGGTCAGGAAGTATTTCATTTTTATCTTTTATCTTCAGTACCTAGCATTTTGGAGATAATTACTAAATATTTCCTGATTGGTTGACTTGGTTTTAAGTCCTAGCTCTTCTAAATACTGTATGTTTGACATTAGGGAAAGTCATTTAGCTCTTTGGGGACCTCAGTTTCCTCAGTTATAAAATGAGGTATTTGCACTCTTAGGTCCCCTCTGACTTTGAGTAAAGGATCTGATGATAGATTGATTGAAAATGCAGCTGTGTTGCTTCTATTTTCCTTTCTATTTTAGTCTTTATGTAGGGGATAGTGCATCATTAATTGACAGAGAGGATTGTATTCAGAAATGAAGGTGATGTCAAAACATAAGATAGTAATAAAAAAATTTTAATTGAAAAATAGGAAAATAAATGATAGTTGCAAATAACAAGAGTAAATGGTTTACATTCCCAATAAAGAAAAGAAGTAAGCATTTGAGAGGCAGCCTGGTCTACTCGATAAAATTATGCATTCTTCCCTGTTCTGTAAATTGGCATTGGCTCTCTATCATCTAAGGAGGTTTAAAGAGAATGTTGTACTGACCACCAGCAAAATGGGAAATGAACTTATTTACAAGAGAGTGAAGTTGACATTTCAACTCTAATTCATACTAGTTTGTGTGGTATTGGACAATTTAATCTGTCTGGGTATCAGTTTCTTCATTTGTAAAACTGGGATAAGAATAAAGAATATTTGCCCTGCTTGTCTCCCAGGTTTTTTGGCAAGTCTTAAAACACTAGACGGATATGATTTGTTATTACTTTGGATCATAGGATCATATAATTCCGAGGGGAAAAGCAAATTAGATATCATTTGATCCAATTCTTTCATTTCATACCAGCCAAGAAAGGTTAAGTAACTTGTTTGCTAGGATTCGGATCCAACATAATAAAGACAAAAAAACAGAGGCTTTGGAGAGTCAGAACACCTGAGTTGGAGTCTTGCCTCCCTAACATTCACAACCTGTGTGACCTTGGTCAAATCACTTAAACTCATTTGACCTTGGTGTCCTCAGTATCTAGGATCCAAAAAAATAAAAACTAGTTCTCATTTTACTGCTAATAAAATTTAAACTCCTCCTAAACTAAAGATCTTATAAGCCCTTCCATCAACTTTTCCCCTTTGTTTTGTATTTAGAGGAACTAGGTTCAAATTCCATTTCTGGTATCTTCCACATGTGTCATTAGGCCAATCACTTAACCTCACTGACCTCAGTTTCCTCATTTGTAAAATGAAAGGGTGGGATAAAATGGTATCCAGTTCCATATCTATGGTCTTATCATCTCTCATTTCCCTCTGTTCAAGGGCAAATGATTGCCTCCCCATCCTTCACCTTTGCTGCTTGCTCCCACTTTCCCATCTTTGCCCTCCTGCCTGAGGGGCTTCAGGGAATACCTTGGATTTGATGGCCTGAGAATCCCCCAATTCTGAGAATTCCAGGAAGCTGAAACCTGAGATGGCATCCAATTAGATCAAATGATGAAACATAGGAAATATGACTCCCCCCCCCCCCCGATAATTTTGTTAGATTTTGGACCTTTCTCCAGAAGATGCCTGGCTAGTTGTAAAAAGAAGGAATTTCTGAACAATTGGAACTGACCCAGCATTGGAGGACTGTTGGTTGTAAGCTACAAAGTGGAGAGTTCTATTGAGGTATATATTACACTGAATGGACCCTGGGGCCCCCTTTGAGTTTCTAGGATTCTAAGAATAGGTTTCTCCCTTTTTCCTAATCCACATCCATTACTTTCTGCCAGATCCAATTCACAATTTGCTGCTAATTAGAAGTTTTATTTAGTTACTCCTCCTCAACCATCCATCTACTTAGCACTTTCATCAAGAAGAATAGAGAACTTGACCTTGGCTTAGCATGGGCTAAAGCCAACTGATCTAGCCAGCTACAGTCTCCAACAGAATAGCTTCTGGGTATGGAGATAAAAAGAGAAATTTATCATCAGAGGATGCTTATTAATGGGAGTTATGTGTTGGCCTCTGTAAATGAAGAGAGCACGACTGACTCAACATAATAACACCTTTTGTTCATCTACTACTTTGTACTTTTTCAAAGTGAATTTTCATCTATTATCTCATTAGATCCTCATGACAAGTCTGTGAGTTTGACAGGGCAGGTATTCAGTCTCATCTGATAAATGAGGAAACTGAGGCAAGGGAAAATCAAAGTAAAACTTGTCTGAGTTTCCTAGGCTAATTAGTGTCAGAAGCAGGGTTAGAATCTGGTTATTTTGTGATTAGTTTGGTTTATTTCACCATTTAATCAGTATTTCTTAAGCACTTAGTTAATATGACTATTATGGGCCAGACTTATGAAGTAAAAAGGGAGATAGTCCCTGCCCTCAAGAAGCTTTCATCCTACTAAAAAGAGGGACACATTTTAATTCAATTTAATTGAATAAACATTTATGAAATGCCTACTGTGAGCCAGGCATTATAGCTACAAATAATAGCTAATATAGAGATTAAATAAAAACAGGGTAATTTGAGAAAGTATACAAACTAAACAGATAAGGAGAAGTTTTTCTACCTGAACTGAGCTTTGAAGGAAGCTAAGAATTCTAATAGGTGGAAATAAGGAGGGGGAACATTCCTAAATAGCCTGGACAAAGGCATGGAGGTGGGAAATAGTATCCCATATTCAAATAAGAGCTGATAGCTCAGTTTTACCCAAACACAAAGTATAGGAAGGGAGCAGTGTGCAATATATTTGGAAAGCCAGCCAGGAGACAGAGTATGAAGGGTTTAACATGCTAAAACATGAAGCAAATATTTTAATCTTGAGACCACAGGGAACAACTGAAGATCTTGAGCAAGTGAATAATATGGGTCAATTCCATGATTATGTGGGCAACTAAATGTGGTTTTCTTTCTACTACTCATATCTCAAGGAGGTAGCAGTGTGATATGATTGTTTTGCTTTCTATAATATAAGCTTCTTGAAGGCAGGAACTGTTTCATCTTTATCAGTATATGTTATAATAAATTTTTTTGATGGTCCACATGGATACTGAGAGATATTTTTGAGTTGACAGTCTCATCCTGTACTCCTCAAAATATAATCTTGTGAGGGTGGATCTGCGTCAGAAGATGGAATCAAGGTTTTCTTGCTTTGCCAATTTATTCATTCAATTAGGAAAACCATTGAGTTCTTGTTATGGATTCATTCTGTGAGTAGACACTATGGGTGAAACAGTCACCTTTTTGAAACTTCCAGTTTAAGTAGGGCAAAATGGACATTCACTCATGTAATGCTACAAGAATGATGCAATCGGGGTGGCTAGGTGGTGCAGTGGATAGGGCAAGGGCCCTGGAGTCAGGAGGACCTGAGTTCAAATCTGACCTCAGACACTTAATAATGACTTAGCCGTGTGGCCTTGGGCAAGCCACTTAACCCTATTGCCTTGTTAAAAAAAAAGAATGATGCAATCACATCACTGTGACAATTCACTGGATAACCTTAGACCTCACTTGCTCTCTCTTGATCAAAGTTTGCTTCTCTGTCAAATGAGAAGAGTGGACTAAATGATCTTCCATCCCTGACACGATGCTATCTACACATACAAAGTTACAAAGTGGGGGCAGCCAGGTGGTGCAGCGGATAGAGCAAGGCCCCTGGAGTCAGGAGTACCTGAGTTCAAATCCGGTCTCAGACACTTAATAATTACCTAGCCGTGTGGCCTTGGGCAAGCCACTTAACCCCATTTGCCTTGCAAAAACCTAAAAAAACAGTTACAAAATAACACAAATAAGTTTATTTCAACCAAATCTGTAATGATGATGTTTGATCCTGGAGGTCCCATTTTAGAAGAGTGATTGAATGTAGGATGTTCAGAGAAGGAGGACCACATGAGAATCAGTTGAAAGAAATAGGGATGTTTAGCCTGAGTAGGCGGCTACTAACAGGTGCTTGAAAGGTTGCAGCATTAGACAAATATTAGCCTTGCTCTGTTTGTCTCCTGAGGGTAGAATCAGGAACAATGAATCAAAGTTACAAAGAAGCACATTTAGCCTTGACAAGGAAAAGCTCCCTAACAAAGAAAGCTGTCCACAAATGAAATGAATGAAGTACCTCTAGAGATTTTTGTGCAATCTGCTTTCCCCATAGTTAGTCCTTTAACTTGATAGATAAAAGATAAAAATCAGCACCAAATTTGAAAAAAAAATGAACATGAGATCATTTAAAACAGCTAGCATCACATTAATCTATTTTTTTTTTGCAAGGCAAATGGGGTTAAGTGGCTTGCCCAAGGCCACACGGCTAGGTAATTATTAAGTGTCTGAGACCGGATTTGAACCCAGGTACTCCTGACTCCAAGGCCGGTGCTTTATCTACTACACCACCTAGCCGCCCCACATTAATCTATTTTTAAAAACTATTGACATTGAAAAATGAAAAATAAACAAAAGAACCGACATTGCCATAGACTATCATCACTTAAAGAGAAATTTTAGCCAATATCATCGTTAGAGATATAGTTGATAACTATTAACTATCCAAGGTGAGTCAGACCCTATGCTAAAAACCGGGGGAATATAAATAGTAAAAAAGAAAAGGTAGTTCTGCCCCCAAGGAGCTTACCATCTAATTGGAGAAGACAACCCATAAAAAGGAAACTGTATAGAATGGTCCCAGTGCAGGAACATGGTAGAAAGACAGATGTTTAAGAATTGTGCAGCCAGGTAATAAATGAGATGGGCTGGGCTGGGCTCTCTTCTTAAATGGAAGTGTTGTAATGTGTTGCTCCTTTCTCCAATCAGAAAAGTAGAGGATGATGATGATGTAGAAAGATGAGATTATTTCAAGAATGAATTTCCTGGCATCATTTCTAGAAACTCAAAGGGCTCAGATTGATGCCTGAGCAGACTTGCTACAAAAGCAAAATCTTACAAATTAGAACTTTCCAAAACAGGATGAACTGTTTTAGAAGATGGTTCAGGGGAAGCTAGGTGGCACAGTAGATAGAGCACTGGTCCTGAGTTCAAATGTGACCTCCGACACATAAAAATTACGTAGCTGTGTGATCTTGGGAAGCCACTTTAACTCTATTGCCTTGCAAAAATAAAAAAAAAAATGATGTTCCTTCCCTTATTGGAAATCTTAAAACAAATGTGGAATGAGTCAATTAATGACCAGGACCCTGTAAAGGAATTTCTGTTTGGTTTCTGAGATCCCTTCTCATATCTGAAACTCTCTGCCCTGAGTTTGCCACTAACAAGAGACATGATCTTGGGCAAGTCATTTCTCTTGGCCTCAGTTTGTTCATCTGGAAAAATGGGAATAATAATATACTACTTCCCTCTCAGGATTGTTTGAAAGTATGTGGAAATGTCAAATCCTTTGTAAACTGTAAAGCCCT
Organism: Macrotis lagotis; assembly: GCF_037893015.1. Lineage (NCBI taxonomy): Eukaryota > Metazoa > Chordata > Mammalia > Peramelemorphia > Peramelidae > Macrotis > Macrotis lagotis. The sequence continues at coordinate 677,822,916 of NC_133666.1, forward strand.
GTGTAAATGCCAGCTGCTACCATGATCACCATCATTATTATTATCATTATATCCCTGCCCTGCCTGCTGCTGTGGTATGGTCGTTGAAGTCTCTGGGAGCTCTGAGGGCCCACAGGTGGCTGTATTTCCATACCAGTCAGAGTAGCATTCTCTCTGCCTTTCTTACCTAGCTGACATATGGGTTGTCAAGCTTAATTAATTAGCACTTATAACATGTTTGCTGGTGCTCTGGTGAAACATAGAATACAATTCCATAGAGTATCATATAAGTAAGTGGGAGAGATGAAGAGGCTGGGGTGTGTGTGTGTGTGTGTGTGTGTGTATGTGTGTATACAGTTCCCATTTGCAAACTTCCCCCAATGGGAGATTGGTCGATATTAGGATTATGACAGTGAAAATGTCATGCTTATTAAGCTTAATGAGATATTTGCTGGTAAGTCCCACTCTTAATTTTGTCAACAGGAGGCCTGATGGGTGGGGGCCATTATGTCATTATCAGGAGAGTGCTAGCCCATGGAACATCCCGGGAAGACCCTTATTAAAGGATGTATCCATTGTAAGAGGTCTGTCTCCCATCATCCTGATCCATATTTGGTCACTGGTCCCAGATGACTCTGGAGGAGAAAGTGCTAGCAACTCTTCACTTGTTTGTCATGGCATCCAACCTGATGTCAAGGTCCTCTTTGAGAAAATAATTCATTGTAATGACACAGGATTCTTGGCATAAACTAGATGTCCTCTGAGGCTCATAGATTTAAAGATGGAAGAGATCTTAAACCCCTCTCTTTTTACAGATGAGGAAACTGAGTCCCAGGGAGTTTAAAGGACTTGCTCAAAGTCACACAGGTAGTAAGCATCAGAGATGGAATCTGAACCCAGGTGCTCTGACTTCACAGCTATCAGTCTTTCCAGGGAGGCACATTTCCCGCCCCCCCCCCCCTTACCTTTCAGCTCTGAGAATGGAGATTTTTGTGGCATTTTGAGGGGGAAGACATTGACCATGTCAATGACCTCTGGAAAAGTGTAGCCAGGTTTGAGGAAGGATTGAGGGACAGGGAAGGTTGTGGTTTTTTAGAATTTATGTCATCATAACAGACTTAGGATCTTGGAGATCATCCATCACTTTATAGATAAGAACCAAATTTGACCAGATTGACAGAGCTGATCATAAGATCACCAATTTAGAGTCAAAGATCATCGAGTCCCAGCACTTTGATTTAGACATGAGAAACTGAGTTTCCGAGAGTCTATCACATAGAGTCAGGAGGAAATTTGAATTCAGAGCCTTTACATTAGGAGGCAACATGGTAAAAGTCAATTGGACTTAAAGTCTAAAGGCCTAGGTTTGGGTCCAGTCTATGATTGACTTTAGGCAGATCTCTTGTTTTGTTTTTGTTTTTGCAAGGCAATGGGGTTAAGTAACTTGCCCAAGGTCACGCAGCTAGGTAAATATTAACTGTCTGAATATGGATTTGAACTCAAATCCTCCAGACTCCAGGACAGGTGCTCTATCAATTGCTCCATCTAGCTGCCCCTAGGCAGATCTCTTAATAGGACTTAGTTTACTCATAGGTAATGAGGATAAAAATGCCTACCCTATTGTGTTAGTGGGAAATGTTTTATCAGAGAGGCAGCATGGCTTGATGGGAAGAACCTGGGGCTTGGAAATATGTAGCTTCTCTTGATGTCTCTGTATGACCTTGGGCAGCTTGTCTGCCATCTCTGGGCCTTAATTTTCACAACTGTAAAGTCTAGCTCTGAAATTCTGGATTCTAAGCTCCCTTTCACTTCTGATATTCTATGTTCAAAACTTCCTCCCATTTCTAATGTTCTCTTAACTAAGATCTTTGCCAAACTTGACACCCCCCTGTTCTAGGGCCCCTCCCATTTCTGACATCCCCTCCCAATTAATATTACCTATTCTAAGGTCTCTCCCAGCTCTGACATCCTGTTCTAAGGCTCCTCCCAACTGTCCTTACCTATTCTAAGGTCCCTCCCAATTCTGACATTCTCTATTCTAAGGCCCCTCTAAGCTCTGACATTACCTAAGGTAAAGTCCCTCCCAGTTCTGATATCCCCCAGGCTGACATCCCCTGTTCTAGGGCTCCTCTCAGCCCTGACATCTCCTGTTGTAGGGTACCCCCTCCCCACTGACATCCCCTGTTCTAGCTCACTCCCTTTCTTTTCTTTCTTTGGAGAGAGAATTCCTTTGAGCTCTAGTAAGTTAATATGAGAACTATAGGGGGTGGGAGGCAGGAATTCATTTTGATTTTCCCCCTGCTTTGGGCTGGGGGAGAACTCCAGGGAGCAAGAGACCAGCCTTGTGTCGGAGCCTCTGGAAGAGTCTGGGGGGGGGGGGTGCATTCCTTAGCCTGGCTCTGAACTTTCCACTCCACCAGAGACTCTAATTACTGGAACCAGTGGATTAAGTCCACAACCTACTTTCCAGGCCTTTTGGCTGCCCCAGGGCACCACTTGCCCTCCCCCCCAGCTCTGCTCCCCAAATTGCCTCCAGAGGCACCAAAAACTTGCCCGCCTGCTCCTCCTCCCCCATGGGCCTCTATTTCCCATCTCCCAGCCTTTGCCCTGGCTGGTTCTCCCACCTGAGCTGCTCTCCCTGCTTCCCCTTCACCTCCTGCTATTCCTAGCTGCCTTATCTTTATCCAAAAGGGCCTCTTCTCAGTGCTCAGGTTAGCCTCCTTCTGCTCCATATTTATCTAAAAGTACATAACCACCTCAAGAGCTGCATCTTAAATAACCTCCTTAGAAGGGGAGCTCCTGCAGGGCCAGCAATCTCCTGCTTGCTTTCTATTCCCAGCTCTTAGGGATTAGGGGAGCCAGGAGGCCCTGAGTTCAAATTCAGCCTCAGATATTTACTGGATGTGGACCACTGGACAAGTCCCTCCCTCATCAGGAGAAGCAAACAGCAAACCACTCCAGCATCTCTGCCAAGAAACCCCCCCCCCCCCAAGGGGTTATGAAACCCTGAAATAGCCAAACAAAAGTCCTCCTTTCCATTCTTCTTTCCTTCCTTCCATTTTACCTCCCTTCCTCTCTCCCTTTCTTTTTTCTTTGCTCCCTTACATTCCTTCCTTCTTTCCATTTTCTTCCTTCCTTCCTTCCCTTATTCCCTTTCTTCCTTCCTCTTTCCTTCCCTCCCTTCTTCCCTTCCATTCTTTCTTTCTTCCATTTTTCCTTTCTTCCATTTTTCCTCCCTCCCTTCCCTCATTCTCTCCCTCCTTCCCTTCCCTCCCTCCTTCCCTTCCTTCCTTTCTTACTTTCCATCTTTCCATTTTTATTTATTCTTCTTCCTTTCATTTTTCCTCTTTCTCTTTCTCCCTTCCATTTTTTAATTCCTTCTATTTTTCCTTCCTCCCTTTCCCATTCCCTCCCTCTTTCCCTTCCTCCTCCCCTTCCTTCCTTCTTTCTTTTCTTCCATTTTCTTCCCTTCCATCTTCTTCCATTTTTTCCTCCCTTACTCCTTCCCTTCCTCCCTTTCTCCCTTCCTGTCTTCCTTTTTATCCCTTCCTTCCATTTTCTCCCTTCCTCCCTTCCTTCTTTCCTTCTTCCTCTATCCTTCCTCCCTCCCTCCCTCCTTCCCTCCCTTCCTCCCTCCCTCCCTCCCTCCCTTCCTTCCTTCCTTCCTTCCTTCCTTCCTTCCTTCCTTCCTTCCTTCCTTCCTTCCTTCCTCCTTTCTCACATTAAAGACACAGGCATTTAATAAATGTTTTAGTCAATGTTTAAGCACCTACTGTATACCAACCATCATATAAGTAACTCAGTTTAGAAAGTAAAAAATGAGACAATTTCCATTTTTGAGGAGCTTGTGAGAGTAAGGGGTACAGTAAATATTAAGTAATTTGCCAGGGGAACACTTTTGATACCATAAAGCCTTATAAAAATGCAAGCTCCCATCATTTTTCAATTGCTGCTTTGAACTTCAGAGGCAGAGACCGAGGACTCTTTTGAGCAGTTGATTCAGATTGCAGAGTTGCAGAATTGGGCCTGCCTCCATCTCCTCCCATCTGGAGCCTGTCTCTGACCTAGTCCATTTTCTCGCTAGACAGCAGATTGCATCCTGATCTGTGGCCAGCCAGCTTACAGATGTGAGCCAAGGGTCATGAGGGAAACCAGGTGAGAGTGAATGGTTCAGTTCAGTCAGGCCCCACTGAGGGGAAGAAAAAAAGCTCTCCAAATGCATGGGCCATTCATTCAATCATCTACAGCATCATAGACTATATAGCTCTAAAGACATCATCTAGTGTTCTTTTACAGATGAGGAAACCAAGACTCCGGACATTGTGATTTGCCCAAGGTCATGGTTGTAATAAGTGATCCATTGGTTCTGACAATACTTATTAGACCTGGGTGTTGTGGGGTACACAAAGAATAAGGCATGTTCCTTGTTCAGAGATGATAAGAAATGTAAACACAGAAAAGTAATAATGAGCAGAGTGTGATAAGAGCCTCAAAGAGGTCCAAAGACATTTCTATGGCCAAGAGAGATCATTTCTGGCTTCCACAGTTCTGGGAAGTAGGGGGCAGGGAGGCAGAGATAGCAATTGATGCACAGTCCTTACCCAAATTATTATAATAATGCCAACTAAAATTGCCTGTTGTGGTTTGCAGACATACTAAATTCACCACAGTCTTACAAAGTTGATAGGCTAGAGAATTGGACTTGCAATCAGGAAGACTCATCTTCATGAGTTCAAATCTGACCTCGGACACTCACTAGCTGTGTCACCCTAGGCAAGTCACTTAACCTCTCTTTGCTTCATCTGTCAAATGAGCTGGAGAAGAAAATGGCAATCACACCAGTATCTCTGCCAAGAAAAGTCCAAATGGTCACAGAAAGTTGGAAATGACGGAAAACCACTGAACAATAACAAAGGGCAGGTATCATTCGGTCCATTTCTCAGATGAGGAGACTGAGTAAGGTCTAGAGATGTAAGTTATTTGCTCTGGGCTCACACACACACACACACAAACACACAGACACACAGACACACAGACACACACACACACACACACACACACACACACAAACACACACAGCAGGAACTGAGCCCATCTATCCAACCTCTTGATTTATGACCAGGTTTAGCCCTCTGCATAGTTGCCAGACTGTCCTGCTACCGTTCCCCTCAGGGTTCCTATACTCATCCTGGTTTCTTACATTTTCTCTTTTCATCCCTATTTTGATCTGGACAGCCTACCCAACCCTTAAAATTTTTAATCCCCACCCCCACCCCCTCCAAGGCCCTTCCAGGTCTCCCTGAAGAGATTTTCCCCTCATATAATCTCAAAGAACTTTGTAGTTACTCAAATCCCCAGGATTTGGGGTTGGAAGAGAATTTTGAGGTCACCTAACCCATCCCCTTCCTTTTTCAGATGAAGAAACTGTGGTCCAGAGAGAACAGTGACTAGCTCAAAGTTATAGCAGGTACCAAATAGGAGAGGCAAACTTTGAACCCAGGTTTCCTGTTTCCTCTACATCTGGATTATTAGGCATTTATCCTGTGCTAGTGAGTGGGTTTTATCTCTTCTTAGAAACAGGAGACATTTATTATGGTGGAAAGGGGCTAGATGGGGGGGGGGTGAGGGCAGGCAGAAGATCTGGGTTCTAGACTGATCCACTCTAAATCTAGTCGTGCCTTGCTTTTCTCAGCTATTACAATGAGGGGTTCAGCCCCCCAGATGGCCTCTGAGGTTCAAGATCTGCTATCAGATCATGGTCAGGATGTCTGCTAGGTATGCTACTCGCAGTTAAGGAATCTGCTTTATTTATCTCTGCAACCTCTCTCCCTTCTCCTTCCTTCTGCTTGGAGGAAGATAAAGAACTGCTCTCATCTCCTGGCCCTCAGATCCCCCAAAGGAAGATAAATCAACCCTGCTAAGCCCCTCTAATCAGAGAGAATCTTGACTTAAGAGCTGGAAGGCACCTCAGAGATGATTGAGTCCAACTTTCTCATTTTATAACTGGAGAAACTGAGGCCCAGAGAAGTGTGACCCAAGGTCCCACAGGTAGGAGCCCAGATTCAAATATAGGTCCTCTGCCTTCAGCCCCAATTTATTTCCTACTGATCACCAGACAACCCATCCTAGGATACTGTCCATGGACAAATGGCAACCTTGCTTTTTCCTCACTCCTTTGAGGAATGGCACTTGCCCCCCACCTGCTAAGAGGAAAAGAGAAGTCTCTGGAACAATTCATTGTACATAATAGGTATCCCAGGGGCACATGGCACATGGGGAGGGGGGAAGGGGAGGAGAAGGAGGGGAGAGAAGGGGGTGCCACTTTAGACACACCTGCCACAGACACTTAACAAAAGTCATTCTACCTGAACCATCTTCTCTCAGATCCATCTCACCCTGGTCAGACCCCAATCCCTGCATCTGTCCTCTTTCAATAACCTCCTAACCAGTCAGCTGCTCAGAGGTAGCTGGTGGCTTAGCGGATCATGTGTTGGACCTGGAGTAACAGACCTGAGTTCAAATATGGCCTCAGATATTTGCCAGCTGTATGACCCTAAAGAAGTCACTCAGCTTCATTTCATTATCTGTAAAATGAGGGTAATAATGTCATCTACCTCCCAGTCTTCTTGTATATAAAGTAGTGTCTGATGCATAGCACGCTCTTAATAAATATTTGTTTCTTTCCTTTCTTCCTTCCTTCCTTGCATCTCCCTGCTTCAACGTTCTCCTCTCTCTAATCTATTCTCATAGCTGCCAGGGTGATTTTCCAAACCACAGGTCTGAAGTCTCCACAGATCCAATGGTTCCCTATTGCCATTTGGATAGAAGACAAAATTCTTCCTGTTCCCTATTCCATGCTTTTTAGCCCGGGGTCTGTATAAACTGGATCCCCACCTCCAATTCTTAGAAATTCCTGAGCTACCACCAGAGCAGACTCTTTCTATGCTCCCCATCGGCACATTGAAATGATTTTGCAGAAGTAGATAGGTTTCAATAGTGAGAATAAGTAGTTCCCCTAAAGTGAATTCACCCTGCATATTTCCATTGGGCTAGAACCAGTGACCATATTTTACATAATTATAATTTGGAATATATGAATTTGAATTCATATGTTAGGGTTAATTTGCACTCATCTGGACCCAACCATGTTGTCTATTTTCTTCTATAGGTAGATGTTATATTTTCTAATAGAATGTAAGCTTTTTGAGGGCAGGGACTCTTTCATTTTTCCTCTTTTACTTCAAGCTGATCCACAGCAGGCAAGACCTCAACATTGACTTCAGTTGAATGAATGAATGACCTTCATCTCCGAGTAGGATCATAGATTTAGGGGTGGAGATAGGGTTTTTTATTTTGTGTGCTGGACCTCTTAACCACTCTGCTGAAACATTTGGAAGTCTTATTGGAGTTATATTTTTATTTTTTTTGTTTTTGTTTTTTTGTTTTTTTTTAGATTTTTCAAGGCAATGAGGCTAAGTGGCTTGCCCAATGACACATGGCTAGGTAATTATTCAATGTCTGAGGTCAGATTTGAACCCAGGTACTCCTAACTCCAAGGCTGGTGCTCTATTCACTGGGCCACCTAGCCACCCCAAAAATGTTTATAGAAGCTCTTTTTTTTGGGAGGGGGGGTGTTTGTTTGTTTGTTTGTTTTGCAAGGCAATGGGGTTAAGTGGCTTGCCCAAGGCCACACAGCTAGGTAATTATTAAGTGTCTGAGGCTGGATTTGAACTCAGGTACTCTTGACTACAGGGCCAGTGCTCTATCCACTGCAACACCTAGCTGCCCCTTGGAGTTATATTTTTAAATACATAGGGTTACAAAAGAAATTCTTTCTATTCAAATACAATTTTCAAAATCTTTTTATTGATTTATTAGCGATAGAAACTTTTTGTTTATTACCAGTCTGCATTCAGATACCATCTGCTCTCTCTTTGGGATGGATAACATTCTTTATCATAAGTCCATCAGAGAAATTGCTTCATTATTTTTTTTCCCACAGTTGCTATCAAAATCTTTTTAAAAAACAGTTTTGCTGAACTCAGGTGAAGGATCCCTTAATCCTTAATCTCAGAATACTGTCAAAGCAAGGTTTGCTAAAAAAAAAGCCCCTGAACCTCTCCACTTGAAAGGGGAGCCTTGAAACCTGCCCCCCACCCCAAACCTTCTCTGCCTTGGTCATGTCAGAGAGGAAGGAAAGAAGTTGACTTGGCTTCAAATCCCATGACTTTGGGAAAATTCCAACATCTCTGTGGACCTCAGTTTCCTCAGGTCTCAAATAAAGGGGGCTCTGGGCTAAGGGAGATGTAAGACCCCTTACATCCCATGCTGCTAGAATGGAGCCCTCTGGGCCTGGATGCTCCAGGGCCGCATGGCCCCCAGGGCTGCCAGGTCCCCAGGGCCTCCTCCCCTCTTTCAATTATTCATCAGGTCTCTAGTGGATGTCCATATTTTCCACTTCTCCCTTCTATTTCTCTGCAGAGTTCTTAATTACCTCCCAAGCTGCCGCCACCCAGCAGCTTATCTACGTTATGACTGCTTGACAGGGCTGTAAAACCAGAGATAAACCAAGGCAGGAGGGCCGGCCTCCTTATCAGACCCTGGCTTCAATAATTAACTGGGGAGGGGACATGGAAACAGATAGGAGTTGGAGCCTCTGGCCTGGGGAGAGGGGGCTGGAAATTCTCTCAGAGCAACCTCTTGGACCTTGGGCCTTATCACAATTCACTTTCTTATTCACCTCATGCTTCCTCCTCTTGGCTACCTCCCTTTTCCTCTCTTATTTCATGGAGCTGCTTCCCCTAAGGAGTTTCTCTCCTGGACTTTATCCCCCTTGTCTTCAATCATCAGAACCCCCTCCCCACAGTTTAATCCCTTTACTCTGTAGGCCTACAATTTAATTCTCTCAGCTTTATGCTAAACTTAGGTCAAGACAGTCAGAGGGAGAATAAAGATGGTTAGGGGAAAAAAAATCACTCACCTTGGAGGCTGGAACTGAACAGATAGGGTAAGAAAAGAAGCAGATTAGGCCCTAAGGGCCTGGGTTACTTGGCCTTGCCTGCTCGATGTTGTTCAGTCATGTTTAATTCTTCATGACCCCCATCTGGGCTTCTCTTGGCAGAGATCCTGGAGTGGTTTGCCATTTCCTTCTCCAGCTTATTTGATAGGTGAGAAGACTAAGGGAAACAGGGTGAACTGACTTGCCCAAGGTCACATAATAAGTGGTTTGCTATTTCCTTCTCCAGCTCATTTGATAGATGAGGAAACCGAGGCAAACAGGGTGAACTGACTTGCTCAAGGTCACATAATAAGTGATTTGCCATTTGTTTCTTCGACTCATTTGACAGATGAGAAAACTAAGGCAAATTAGAGTTAAGTGCTTGCCCAGGGTCACACTGTTAAGAAGTATCTGAAGCCAAATCTGAGTTCATGTCTTCCTGGCAGATTTGAATAGCTCCATTTTGTCAACAAGTCATCATAATGCCTTAACATGCAATGGAAATTGCTTCTGTTTTTTCCCCTCCTTTTCAATAATGTATTTTAAAATTAACTGCCAGTAAAACAGATGAGAACTACAGAAAAAAACAAACAAACCCCCAGCTGCCCCACCTATCTCCCTGGGGAATTACATTTGATTTCATTTGTATTTACCTCTTTTTCTGTACTACATTAACAATTTTATTTTTGTGGGACAATGGGATTAAGTGACTTGCCCAAGGTCAAATAACTAGTAAATATCAAGTGTCTGAGGCTGGATTTGAACTCAGGGGCTCCTGACTCCAAGGGTTGGTATTGTATCCACTGCTCCATCTAGCTGTCCCTCATTAATATTTATTAAGCATGCACCATGAGACATTGTGCTGAGTGTTTACAATTATGAGGAAGACCCTTTGCAAACCTTGAAGCACTATACCTAATGCTTGTTGAGGTAGCTGGGTAATGAAGAGACAATAGGCATTTATCAAGCACCTGCTAGAAACTAAGACCAGTCCTGCACTGCCCCAGCGTTGCCCTCTTATTTTAGTGCCTTCCCTCTGTTAATAATTTTCTTGGTGGTACAGAGCTTAGTAGTATAAAAGACTCATCTTCCTGAGTTTAAATCTGACCTCGGACACGTACTGTGTGACCTTGGACAAGTCATTTAATCCTGTTTGCCTCAGTTTCTTTCTCTGTAAAAATGAGCTAGAGAAGGAAAGGGCAAATCATTCTGGTTATGAAGTCAGCTAAAGGTTAGGGTGGACCATGAAAGAATTCATTTAAAGACTGATGGACCCAGATGAAATTTTAGGGACAAAATATTCATTTAAGTCTTGTGATCAGCAAAAGTTCAGGCAAATCATCAGGGTACAAGCAGTAAGGAAGGGTAATAAGGGGCATAAGAGTTTATTTGGGGGACAAGCTCCTCCAGAGCAAGCTGCCCTCCACAAGGATGACAAACAACTCAACTGAGAAGTGAACTTTTTAAGGGGCAGGAAGATGAGGTAATTTAGGGATATATATTTATCGGGGCAGTAACTCAGAGAGCAGAGATGAGGTAACTAGGGATTTATAGATGAGGGGTGATAGGTCAAAGACTTAATCCTTTCTGGCTAAGGCAGGGATCCATTATTTTGTTGATTAGGCCTTGTTTTGTGTCTGGGAGCAGGTATTTTCTGGGGAGTGCTCACCAGGGAGGGACAAGGCACTTTACTAAAAGTTCATTGATCTCATCTCATAGCTTAGACAAATAGGAGTGTGGGTGGGATTAATGTTAATGTAAGGTACATGGTCAGTACAGAGGAAACAAATTATAGAACATATTTTTCTTAACATTACCCCTTCTTCACTATCTCTGCCAAGGAAACTCCAAATGGGATCACCAATTTTGGATATGACTGAAACAACTGAATAATGACCAATTTATTCTATATATACTTTATTATATATATATATATAATTGTCTCCCTCTCCCTTCATTAGAGTATAAGCTTCTTGAGAGCAGGGACAGTCTTTTGCCTTTTGTATCCCAAGCACTTAGATTGTGCTTTTAATAAATGTTTATTAAATTGAATTGATGACTTCAAAGGCAGGAAGACTTGAGTTCCAATCTGACCTCTTAGAGACAAGTCACTTAACCTCTCTATGATCTAGGTTGCTCTTTAAATTGAGTTGGTAGAAGGAATTCTGCACATTGATGAAATTATAGAACAAATATCGGAAAGGTCAAAAGGTGGCCCACAGGAGAAGGAACACAGCAATATGAATGGAGGGGGGGTCATGGCAAATTCTGTGAAAATAAAATGGAATGGGTTTTGAGCAAACCCACTACATGAGATGTCTGAGCCAGGTCATCAAGAGACTTTACCTTTCTTTCTATCAGAAAAACAATTGATTAAAAAAAATTCAATTCAATTCCACATGTACCCTTTCTGGCCAACACTGAGATACAAATGAAAAATTTCTAGATTAGAGATTTCAAGCTGAAAGGTTTTTACCAAACCTTGGTAAAGATTTTTACAGATGAGGAAATTGAAGCACAGGGAGATAAAGGGATTTGTCCAAAATCACACAGGGGCAAAGCTTGAACTCAGGTCTTTGGACCCTAATTTTTTTCTCTTTTACCTATGCCCTAAAGGACCCCATTCTCTTAAGTCAGGAACAAGTCTGGACCAATTCAGAATCTCAGGTTGAAGTCTGACAACTTAGAAGAATAAAAATGTTTTTCTTTCTACTTTTTGGAAGAGCAGAAGATGAGGAGTTTTAGACTCTTTAGAATTCAGAAGTTTAGGACTTTAAAACCATAGTTTCTTTCAAAACTCAAATAATTTTGCTATCTTTCCTATAAAAATTATTTCCTGGCATTACTTTTCTGTTTCCCCACTAAAATAATCTTATTTAAGAACATGCTATCCTCCTTGAGGGCAGGGACTTTCATTTTGTCTGGCACTTTTAAGTTATGGACACTTAATAAAATTTGTCCATTGACTGGACCTGGAATATTAGTATTGGGGAGTAGGAGAGAATTGTCAATGTAAAAATGCTATCCAATGGATGTGGACCAGAAACTCAGTATAATGCAGTCTTAGAGAGTTCCCTAGGACTACTGAAAAGTGCAGTGATTTCCCCATTTACATGGCTCACAAAAGTGGATCTTGAACTCACATTTTTCCAACTACTAAAATCACTCCTCTATCCAAAACACTTTCTTATTCCTAGCAAATTCTTATAGTTTTTCTGCCCAGAAATTGATTTATAGTGAATGACAATCCAAGAGACCATCCCCTATATCTGGCATCTCTGACTTGAGAAGCCTTCTTTTCCTTCAAGGTTCAATTGAGGTACTTATTTGTTTGTTCTTCATTTTCTTTTTTTATTCCTTCAAATTCTATTTTTTTCCAATTACAAGTAAAACTAGTTTTTAGCATTCATTTTTTTTTGTGAGATTTGGAAGAGCATATTTTTCTCCCTCCTTCCCTTCCCTCCCCCTTTTCTATGACAGTGAATAGTCTGATATGCATCCTTCATTTTCAAAAAGGACCATTGACATCATGGAGTGATGTCTCCAACTCAGTGTGAATTGAAGTGAGGAAGAATTGTACAAAGTCATCAGCCTTCCTCTCTCTTCCAGAGACATTGAAATTCAGTGGCAAGGCAAAAGAGAAGATGACTGTTGGCCTTGGATGTATTGGATGACCTCAGGGTCTTCCACGTCTGACCAAGATCTCCACAGTGCTGCCTACTCTGTGACTCCTTCCTTGGTTCTTCCCAGTTACCGCTGCTCCAATCCACTTCAGATTTTTCTAGAGCACATTGTCTAGATTTCTCTTTGACTCCTTCACTCTCTGGCCTGAATGATACTTTCCTCCATCCATTATCTCCTTGGTAGAATGTAAGCTTCTTAGGAGGGGAGCAGGGGCTAGCTTAGTCTAGAGTTAAATCCCTGTCATAGAACAGGGTCTTAAAAAGATATTTGTTACGGGCGGCTAGGTGGTGCAGTGGATAGACCACCGGTTCTGGAGTCAGGAGTACCTGGGTTCAGATCCAGCCTCAGGCACTTAATAATGACCTAGCTGTGTGACCTTGGACAAGTCACTTAAGCCCATTGCCTTGCAAAAAAAAAACTAAAAAAAGATATTTGTTCATAATTGAATGCCATAAGAAATTTTGAATATGAAGAAAAAAGGGAAGAATGAGAAGACATATGAAATAATATACAGTATAGTGAGAAAAAATAGAAAAACCATATGTCCAATGAGTACATTGCAGTGTAAATGAAAAGGACGACAACAACAATGACAACCAAACCCAGAAATTGAATTCTTATAATTATAATGAATAAGCTTGGACCAAAAAAAGAGAAGTAAAAACTCCCTTTTCCTAAGGATGTGGACTATACTATATTTTTGTCAGATTGGAGATGAGAGGCAGTTTGAAAAGAAATGGACCTGAGGTTAGCGTTCAAGTAAAATGTGACACTTATTTCCTCTATGATGTTGGGCAAGACATTTAACCTTCCTGTGCCTCAGTTTTCTCATCTGTAAAATGAGGACATTAGACCCAATAGCCTCTGAGACACCACCTAGCTTTTAATCTAATGATTCTAGGCTATATTGGTCAGCTAGCTAAACTTTCTTTTAAATTACTTGTTTCAAGAGTTAGTTCATCTAAGGAGGGGAAGAAAGGGGGAGGGAGGGATATGTTTGGGAATGGTTTTAAAACTACCATATCAATGGGAGTCTTTTGAAAGTCATTATATAAATTTTACAAAATCAAGCATGTTACATTAAAAATAGTTGGATTTGAACCAGCTGAAGAGAAAGGCATTCTGGTCAGTGAATACTCCAAATTATAGAAAATTTTAAAAGTCCAATTTAATTGATTTTGAAATTATAGAACATTTTAAAAGAAGTCCAATTTAATTGATTTTGAGTATCTATTCTTTGCACAGAATATCCCAAATTGGGTCACTAAGAGTGGGATATGACAGAAAAGGCCGACAATACTAAAAACAATCTATTGTTAGTATAGTGGATTAAAGAGATGTCTTTCTATCAGGACTTAATTGAATTTAGGAAACCTTTAAAAATTTATTTATTTATTTATTTATATTTATTTATTTATTTTTTTCGAACTTATGGAATTTTAAGAGGGTTGCACAAAAGAATCACAGACCAAGGATGCACTGATTAGTGTGAACAAGGAAGCCTGTGAGATGGTAGCATTATTTGAATTTAGACACTGCATATTTCCATTGGGCTGGAACCAATGACCATATTTTACATAATTATAACTTAGAGTAGTGTGATTCAAATACATTTGGTCGCTTCAGGGGATCTGTTTGTTATTCACACTAATTAGGACTTAGTTGTGGGTCTTTCATGTAACAAGGGAGGCATCAGTGAAGCCTCCTTGGGAGTAGAAGCACAAAGGAGGAGGGACAATCAGGGGAGGATGTGACCAACTTTGTCACTTGAATCCTGGACCCACCAGTCTTTAGGCTTGGTGGAAGGAAGAGAAGGGGAGGGCAGATAAAAGAGAGGAATCTCCCATCCCAGGGTCTGCACACTCAGCTCCTCTGAGCTGTTCATCATGGCTATTTCTGGTCCTTGCATGGATGGCTGGGTCAGAATCACCTTCACAACTTAGTAGCTTATGATGGACACCCACCATCATGGCCTTCCTAGGCAGAGGTTAAGTTCTCCCTCAAGTGAGTTTCTTCTGTTTTCCCAGTTTTGATGTCACTAGCAGGGACATTAGGCATGAGACAAGGTGAGAGATCTGAGAAACCTGGCTGAAACATAGTCGGATGTGGAATTATCCAGCAAAGAAGAAGACTGAATCCTGCTCAAATCCAGAACAGAGACAGTTTGCTGCAGGCTCTTAATTCTAGCTCCAGTAATAGTCACAACACAAGTCCTAGAGGTGTACTTTAATGAATTTTGGTTTTGTTCAGTTGTTTTCAGTCATGTCTCACTTCATGACCCTATTTGGGATTTTCTTGGCAAAATTACTGGAATGGTTTGCCAGCTCATTTTACAGAGGAGGAAACTGAGGCAAACAGGTTTAAGTGACTTGCCCAGGGCTCACAGCTAAGAGGAGTATGAGGATGAATTTGAAGCCATGAAGATGCATCTTCCTGACTCTAGGTACAGGATTCCAGGTCTACTACACTGGCTAGTGGCCCATTTTATTGAATAAATAATGAATTTAGATTTGGAAGAGACCTAAAAGCCTTCTTATTTAAAGGTGAAGAAACTGGGACCCAGGGTGGTTAAGTATCCAGATAGTGTCAGATAGAGAAATAAAACTTGGTCTCGACATTCTTTCCGCTGTTCTTTAGTCATTAATTCACAGAATGAATTTAGCAAGACAATGTCCAAAAGGAGTCAAGGTTATGCAACCCTGATTCTAGAAATCTGGGTTCTAATCCCAGGTTTGATATTTAGGAACTTGGATTTGAGAACTCCTTTCAATCCATTGAACATCATTTTTTTTAGTTTTTTTTTTTTGCAAGGCAATGGGGTTAAGTGACTTGCCCAAGGCCACACAGCTAGCTAATTATTAAGTGTCTGAGGTCAGACTTGAACTCAGGTCCTCCTGACTGCAAGGCCAGTGCTCTATCCACTGTGCCACCTAGCCACCCCTGAACATCATTTTTGACCTAAGATACTTGGAGAATCTATGGGCAATACTGAGCCAAATGCTTTGTAAGCCTCAACATCCTCTACAATTGGAGTTAATAGTAGAGATTCTCTAGTCCAACCATTGCAAACTACAGATAAAGAAACTGAGATCTAAAGGTTAACATGGTTTCTTAACTAATTAACCAATCAAGTGAATAATAAAGCATTTTTCACTTTTCTTCTATGTGAAGGAGAGATTAATACCTGGGTGATCTACCTCCATAGGCAATACTGAGCCAAATGCTTTGTAAGCCATAAAACTCCCTATAATTGGAGTTAAGAGTAGAGATTCTCTAGTTCAGTCTTTGCAATCTACAGATAAAGAAACTGAAAGTTTGGTAACCACTTAACCAATCAACTAATCAAATAAATAAAAAAAGCATTGTGTCCACAGTGGGTCAGGAAGAGACTAGACATGAAGAAAGGACTGTGATAAAAAGGGAGGGACTAGAATCCAGGTTTTCCCCATTTGCCTTCAGGGGATCATATTAGGAATCTCTGAAATAGAGGTTGAAGTGCGACCCTTCCCCATTGGGGACCATCCTCAATATTTTAAAATAACAACACGACCGGTCAGGAAAATTGTGTCAAGGCCTCGGCTATTCCCTTTCCAAAGGTGGGATGCTGGTTACAACTGGATCAGTCGAGTTTCCCTAAAAATGGGTTCAGTTCCAAAGACTCAACCCAGGAGAATGTAATTTTAGATTGGCTGCTGAAATCAGAGACTTTAGGTAGCCCTCCTCAGCTAGCCAGACCGGCGAAATCTGCATTTCCTAATGCACTTCCGAACCAATAAGAGTATAGTATGCAAAGCAGGCCCTCTATTAGCGCCTGTTGATTGGAGGAAATGCCTCATGTAACAATGCCACTACCCATCTCATCTCAGAACTACTTTCCTGCCTTCAAGAAAATTTTTGTCAAAGTTTCAAATACATGTGTGTGTGTGTGTGTGTGTGTGTGTGTGTGTGTGTGTGTGTGTGTGTGTGTTAATTTTTATCAGCTGGTCCTGGTTTCCTGTGTTTCCTGTCCTAGTTTAAAAAAAAAGAACTATTCGTGGACAGTTTGTGCCCAAGAGTTTGAGGAATGAGAGCATTTTGTCCCCTATGTGATTTTCTGTTTTTTTTCTCTGTTTTCAAACTCTGGATTCCAAAATCCTGAACATCAATTACCCAGAAAAACTGTGAATACCAAGCTAGGGTTAGACTGATGTCACAAACCACGAGACTGGAGTGGTTTCCAGGAAGCTGTTGTTCATCAAAAGTCCATTGACTCAGCTGCTGTACTGGGCTAGAAATGAGCACTGGATTGAAAAGTCCCAGGATCTGGGTTCAAATCCTGCCTCTGACACTTGCTTTGAGCAAGCCATTTTCTCAACCACCCTCAATTTCCTAATCTCGTACAACAGAAGGGGCTGACTGGGATATAAAGGAAAGAACATCAGAACTGGGTTCAAATTCTTGCTTTGTTAGTTAACTCCTACTTCGATGAACTTGTCTAAGTCACTTCCTTTTCCACTTGTTTAGGTCTCAGTTCATCTGAAAAGATGAGAAAGTTATGCTGGGTGGCTATTTGAATAAGTCACTTCCTTTTCCACTTCTTTAGGTCTTAGTTCATCTGAAAAGATGAGAAAGTTATGCTGGGTGGCCACCAAAACTCCTTCCAGTTCAGAAAATCATGTGGTAATTTGCTATTTATTGGCTGTATAGGATCCTACTCATTCTGAGAGAAATAAAAGAACCAAAGTTCTTTATTCTGCAAAAGGGGAAAAAAGCCTGGGTGTGGGGAGAAAGCAACATGATCATCATTTTTCAACTGCCATATAAAAAGAGGAAGGAGGTTTCTGATTCATCCTAGTGGGCAGAATGAAGGTGGTCTGGTGTCAGTTAGAGACAGACAGATTCGAGCTCAAAATGAGGGACAATTGCTTTAAGACTGCCCTGGGGAAGGAGGGAGTTTCAGGTCATTGAAGTATTCAAAAAGATACTGCATGATGCTTTATTGAAGTTGTTATAGGATGGATTTGGGTCTTGGTAGGAGCTGGTCAGAATGCTCTCTTTAAAGGTTTGGAGATCTGTGAAGTAACGGTTTCTAGTTTGGGACCCCCCCCCCCCTTTATTCATGCACAATATGTCTTTGAAAAAATTTTTGATAGTTTATTTTTTTGTTTTTTATATCACATATTCCAATATCTCTCTCTTCTCCCCCACCCAAAGAGACATCCCTTCTAACAAAGAATGAAAACAAAAACAGCTTGATAAATTACCACAGCAATAAAGTCCAAAAGTATATAAAGTGTGGCAGAGTGTAATTCCCCAACTCTGAAAAGAAGGGTGAGAGATGTATTCTTATATCTTTCCTTCCAGGACATTCATAGTCATTATTTAATTACATATATGTAATATATGTTTATATATAAAATATATAATATTCTGTTTATATAAGATATAAAATTTATATAACACAACAGATATTTTATATATAATATATAGTATTCCATTTACATAACATAATATTTATATAACATAATAGAGAATTTTTATATATAATATATATTCCATTTATATAATATACAATATTTATATAACAATAGAGAATTTATATATAATATATGATATTCCATTTATATAATATAATATTTATGTAACATAATAGAGAATTTATATTATATATCACACACACATGATATATGATATATAATATATTACATACAATATACTATGTAACTATATATATATATTCCATAATATATAATATTCCATTTCAAGGCATTTTTGATTGTGGGTGTTCTTTCCATTTCCATTGCTGTTCTCCTTGGACATGCTGTTTTCCTGGTTTTGCTCCCTGTATTCTTTTTCTTCATCATGCCCTAATATCTTAATTCTGTTATATTAATATAGCACACTTGTGTTATTTCCAAAGGAGATAGGCATCTCTTTTGTCTCCAGTTCTACAATAAAAAGTGCTATTGTAAATATTTTAGAGGTCTTCCTGTCTTTGACCTCCTTGAGGTTTATGCTTAACAGTGGGATCTCTGGGTCAGAAGGTATGAATATTTTGCTCTCTCTCTTTGCATAATTTCAAATTGTTTCCAGAACATCTGGTCCAGTTTGCAATTCAACCTATAGTGCATATCTGTGCATATGTGTAGCTTTCATTAATAATAATAATAATAATAATAATACCTGATATTTCTAGAATGTTTTGTATACATTATTGCATTTGATCTATGCAATAACCTTTTGAAGTGGGTATTTCACAGAAGAGGAAACTGAGGTTGAGAGGTGAAGTGATTTCCTTCGGGTCATATGTTATTAAACAACTCCTTTGGAATTTGAACTTGGTTCTTCTTAAGGCTGTCTGTTAGGGAAAGATACAAAGAAAATTTCCCTAGTAAACTTCTTAACAAGCTACCAATCACCTCCTATCCCCAAATCTGGATTTCATGGCTTTGACAACAGTGGGGAGTTGCAGTTTACCAGAAAATTTGTCCAGAAATGTGAGAACCATCACAGGAAATAGATATCGTCTTGTACCCTTCCTTAATAGGACTCTTGGGGCACTCACTACCTATGAAAAAATCTTTTCAATCTCTTTAGGAATCTCCTCATATGTCATAGCATATGAAACCCCCCTTCCCTGCTCCCCATCATACCAAAGCAGGAGTAGTCCTGAAGGGATGCCATGCAGTAATGAGTTAATGAAACAGCTAATGTTTGTGGCCTATAGAACTGGAAGCAAACGGGTTTTGGTAACAATTATAATGATTTATATCTGTTTTTTTAATGATCTCAATCTTCCTGAATCAAAGAGCCACTTTTTGCTCCCTTTCTCCCTTCCTTCCTTCCTTCCTTCCTTCCTTCCTTCCTTCCTTCCTTCCTTCCTTCCTTCCTTCCTTCCTTCCTTCCTTCCTTCCTTCCTTCCTTCCTTCCTTCCCTCCTTCCTTTCTTTTTTCAACACTATGGCTGAAAAGTTACCCTTCATGGCTTTGGAACACATTGTTCTCATCTGTCCATTCCTTCAGGGAATGTGCTTGTGCTTCCAGCTTGGGAAAGAGCCCCTTCCCTCCCAGTTTCACCAGGGAGTGGCCAGTGCACATGCTCCAGCTTCTTGGAACTACAGGTGAGAGCTGGGTAAATCAGGTGGATGCCTAAGGGGGATGAGCAGCCCTGAAGGGGACTTGGCAAACCCTCATACAGAGGTGCTTCCTCCTGAACCCTCATACACCCTGAGAAAGAGATAGAAGGCAGAGAAACAAAAAAAAAAGAGAGAGAACAAAGTGAGGGAGGAGGAAGGGAAGCAGGAAGGAAGAAGAAAGGAAAGAAGAAAGGGAGGAAAGGAGGGATGGAAAGGTAGAAAAAAAGAAGGAAGGAAAGAGAATGAAGGGGAGGAGGGAAGGAAGATAGAAGGAAAGAAGAAAGGAAGGGAGGGGAGAGAAAGGAAGAAAAAATAAGGAAAGAGAGATAATGAAGGAAGGGAAGAAGGAATGAAAGAAAGGAAGGAAGAAAGGGAGGGGGAAAGAAAGGCAGGAAAGAGAATGAAGGGAGACAGGAAGAAGGGAGGAAGGGAGGGAGGGGAAAGAAAGGAAGAAGAAAGGAAGAAAGGAAAGAAAGAGAGAATGAAGGAAGGGAGGAGGAAGAGAAGAAAGGAAGGAGGAAAGAGAAAGAGGGAGTGAAGAGGAAGGGAAGAAGGATGAAAGGAAGGGAGGGAGGGAGGGGAAAGAAAGGGGGAAAAAGGAACAGGTAAACAAGGAAGGAAAAAAAGAAAGGAAAAGAAAACAAAACTAGCAAGAATAGAAATTCAAAAAGATCTGAAATGAGACACAGACAGATTGTTTTTGTTTGTTATTGAATCATTGAGTTCAACCTCATTAAATGTTAAAGGCTTGTGTAAGATTTTATCCCTGACTTTCTGTATTTATTTGTCTGTTTCCATTGATAGGCTTTAAGTCTACAATTGAAAACATTAAGCCTCGTGGTTATTGGCAAATCATGGCTGGGGAGCAGCAGACATTTGGGGAGGAGGGCAGATAATATCACCATCCCCATTTTACAGAGAAGGAAACTGAGACCTCTTATACAGGAATACACAAGTAGTCCTGGGTCAAGCACCTCAGGGTCTGGCACTCCCCACCCCCCTGGGTGGGAGGGTTAGGATTGGGGTGCACTGCCATCCTCACTGTCTGGGGCTGGGTCACCAGGGAGAGGAAAGTATCTTTGAAACTAAGACTAGGGTGGCCCCAAGTAAAGAGGCCCCAAATGGGAGGTAGGCTCAAGCATTCCTTTCTGAAAGACTCTTTCCAGCTCTGCCATCCCCTGTTCTAAGGGCCCTCCCAGGCTCTGACATCCCCTGTTCTAAGGGCCCTCCCAGGCTCTGGCATCCCCTATTCTAAGACCCCTCTCACCCCTGTTCTAAGCCCCCTCCCAGCTCTGCCATCCCCTGTTCTAAGGCCCCTCCTGCTCTGCCATCCCCTGTTCTAAGGCCCCTCCTGGTCTGCCATCCCTTGTTCTAAGGCCCCTCCTGCTCTACCATCCCCTGTTCTAAGGCCCCTCCTGCTCTGCCATCCCTTGTTCTAAGGGCCCTCCCAGGCTCTGGCATCCCCTATTCTAAGACCCCTCTCACCCCTGTTCTAAGCCCCCTCCCAGCTCTGCCATCCCCTGTTCTAAGGCCCCTCCTGGTCTGCCATCCCTTGTTCTAAGGCCCCTCCTGCTCTACCATCCCCTGTTCTAAGGCCCCTCCTGCTCTTCCATCCCCTGTTCTAAGGCCCTAAGGGCCCTCCCAGGCTCTGGCATCTCCTATTCTAAGACCCCTCTCACCCCTGTTCTAAGCCCCCTCCCAGCTCTGCCATCCCCTGTTCTAAGGCCCCTCCTGGTCTGCCATCCCTTGTTCTAAGGCCCCTCCTGCTCTACCATCCCCTGTTCTAAGGCCCCTCCTGCTCTTCCATCCCCTGTTCTAAGGCCCCTCCCAGCTCTGCCATCCCCTGTTCTAAGGCCCCTCCCAGGTTCTGGCATCCCCTATTCTAAGACCCCTCTCACCCCTGTTCTAAGCCTCCTCCCAGCTCTGCCATCCCCTGTTCTAAGGCCCCTCCTGGTCTGCCATCCCTTGTTCTAAGGCCCCTCCTGGTCTGCCATCCCTTGTGCTAAGGTCCCTCCCAGCTCTGACATTCTCTGATCTAGGCCCCTCCCAGCTTAGCTGGGTGTATGTCCAATTCATGCTGACTAAACCCTGGAATCATGGACCATTGCTTTCTTGCCCCTCCTCTCTCCAAAAGCAGTCACTTAGGGAGCCTGTTCTAGATTCCACATTTCCTGAGTCAGAGACCGGAGGGCTGTCACCCAGACAGCGGGGGCTCCTGCCTAGGACTGTCAGACTGTTTATTTTAGAATCTCTTCCCTTTTGAGTCATCAACCACAAGCCAAGGTACTGGGAGCCTTGGCAGGCGACAGCAGATCAGTGAGGGGGGCCCCAGGCAGGGCAGAGGCAGGCTGGGGCCCCAGCACCTTTCACTTCTGTGAAAAGGACAAAGGAAAAGGAAGACAGAGCTGGGGGGGGGGGTGGCCTGTGTCTGTTGGGGCCTAAGCTCAGGTGTCTGGAGCCCAGTTCCATCTTCTCTGCCCTAAACTATGAGGAAGGCCCATAGGGACAGCTCAAAATCCAAGCCATTCAGAGCCATCCACACCACCTGCACAGACCCACAGTTTTCACCAATCTGCTGATTTTAAAATTCTCTGGAAATGCAAGCTTGCTGTTCCTAGATCCAGAAACTTCTGAATCATTCGTAAAGATTTATCATCATCTGGTATTTCATTGGTCTGGGAAATTCTCATGGAGAAGCTCCCTCAGGGTACATCTCTCTATAATTCGATCAACCAATCCATCATTAAGCATTTATTAATTGCTTCCTATGTCCTAGACATTTTACTTGTCTATGAAGTCAGAGAACCTGGGTTCAAATCCCACCTCACATAGGCTCTCTGTGTGACCTTAGGTAAGTCATCTCAGTTTCACCATCTGTTAAATGAGACCAGATATCTTCTGATTCTAAATTTCTAGGTCCATGATCCTCAAGGAGGTTACATTCTAATGGGGGAAGGGGGACATGTGTGTAAAGAAATACATGAGGGGGTGGCTTAGGTGGTGCAGTGGATAGAGCACCAGCCCTGGAGTCAGGAGGACCTGAGTTCAAATCTGACCTCATAGCCATGTGACCTTAGGCAAGTCACTTAACCCCATTGCCTTGTAAAAACGTTAAAAAAAGAGGATTACATGAAGCAATTTTGGGGGAGCATACCTAACCTTTGGGGGGAAATGGGGAAAGACCTCCCTGGAGCAGGTGATGATTAAATTGAATTTTGAAGGAATCTAGAGATTCTTGGAGCTGGGGTGAAGAGAGAACAAAGACACGGAGAAAAGTTGGAAGAGTTGGGGGGGGGGGGAAGAGTCTGAAGGTCAGTTTGGAGGGATGGAAGAATGGATCTAGGGAAATAATGGGTGGAATCGACCTAAAGAGGTAATCTATGACCAATGCCTTTTAGGAGTGATCCAGGTCACTGAAAGATGGCTCGTGTTTATTTGCTAGTTTGTGTTAGAGGCAGCTGGTCTTGAACCCAGACAGCTTTGACTCCAGGCCTGGGGCAATGGGGTTAAGTGACTTGCCCAGGGTCACAGAGTTAGGCAATTATTAAGTGTCTGGGGTCACATTTGAACTCAGGTCCTTCCAATTCCAGAACTGGTGCTCTATCCATTATGCTCCCTAGCTGTCCCTGCTCTCTCTCTCTCTCTCTCTCTCTCTCTCTCTCTCTCTCTCTCTCTCTCTTCCTCCCTCCCTCCCTCCCTCTCCCTTTTAAAGGTTTTTGCAAGACAATGGGGTTAAGTGGCTTGCTCAAGGCCACACAGCTAGGTCATTATTAAGTGTCTGAGGTCAGATTTGAACTAAGGTCCTCCTGACTCCAGGGCCAGTGCTCTATCCACTGCACCACCTAGCCGCCCCTGGTCTCTAATTCTTGAATGGGCATGAAATCATGGGAAGAACATTGATTTTGGAGGCCAGAGGACCCAGGTTCAGATGACAGCTTGGTCTCGTTCTGACTTTGGGCAAGTCATCGAGAGTGTAAAAGAACCCCAGAAGCCACCCCTCTCTTACTCCCTTATTTTACATAATAGGAAACTGAGTCCTAGAGAGGTTAGGTGACCTGAGCCTCAGTACAATCCCCTTGAGATGACTTCTAGGCTCTTAAAATGGAGAATGCCACTTTCCTTCCCTATGCCTCAATTTCCTCCTTTATCTCTTATGATGGGGGGGCCACTTTTCTTCTCCATGCCTCAGTTTTCTCCTGTGTAAAATGGCCTCTAAGGTCTTTTCCAGCCCTAGGGTCAGAATCTCAAAACAGAACACAGGTACTTAGCTCTCACTCTATCCCTGACCTGTGAACAGCTCAACACCTTGAATGTTGCATTTTAAGCTACAGGCAGAAAGTATCTTCTGGTGGTACAGGTGTCCTGCTGGACTCTGTTGGGGGAGGACAGCATTTCACCTTGCTCACCTCTCTCTCCAACCCAATCTCTGGCGGAGTGGCACCAATTGGGGCTTGGAGCTGGAAGGGCCTGGCCATGGCCTTGTCTGCTGGGAACACTGGGCCCCACCAGAATTCCTTCTTCTTTTCTACTCCCTGAGCTCTCCATGTTTCTGGAGGCCAGCACCACAGCTGCTAAGTAGGGCAGAGCATCATAAGATTGCATTTTCAGGCTATGAAACGAAAGGGGGAAAAGACTGTATCCAACCCAGACGGTAGAAAGTAATTACCTGAATTGGACCTGGGCCAAGATACGGGCTGGGCCCAACAGGCCGGCTCCTCTGAGAAGTGCTAAGGGAATCCACCAGGAACCCAAACGTTTGGGCAGAACTGCCTTGGTGGGCCCCCATTGGCAAGATGGTAACTCCAGCTGGACCACTTCCCCCCAGAAATCGTGCTGGGGTCCCAGTGGGAAGAGAGGCACTTTTGGCGTGGGTCTCTGAGTATCCTGCAGCTCCTGTAATGTGAAAATCTGTTTCTAGCACTCTGGAAGGAGTCTAGAAATGATACACATCTGTCAGGTTTCCCTGAAGTGCCATTCCCTTGCTGGGCTCTCTCTCTCTCTCTCTCTCTCTCTCTCTCTCTCTCTCTCTCTCTCTCTCTCTCTTTGTCTGTCTTTCTCTGTCTCTGTCTCTGTCTCCGTCTGTCTCTGTCTTTCTGTCTCTGTCCCTGTCTCTCTTTTTGTCTCTGTCTCTCCTTCTCTGTGTCTGTCTCTGTCTGTCTCTGTCTCTCTGTCTCTCTCCCTCCTTCCCCCCTTTCTCCCCTATCTGTCTCTCCCCCTTTCTCCCTCTCCCCCACTGCTTTCTCTGTTTCTCTCTCCCCTTCTCTATCTCTTTCTGTTTGTCTCTCTGTCTCTTCCCCTCTCTCTCCCTTTTTCTCTTTCTCCCTCTCACCCCTCTGTCACTCTTTCTCTGCCTGTTTCTCTCTCTTTCTCTCTCTCTCTCTCTCTCTCTCTCTCTCTCTCTCTCTCTCTCCTTCCTGTCCCATCTTTGCACTCTCTCTTCCCCCTCTCTCTGTCTCACCATCTCTCTTTCTCTCTGTCTCTCTGTTTCTGTCCCTGTCTCTTTTTTTTTTAGTATTTTTTTTGCAAGGCAAATGGGGTTAAGTGGCTTGCCCAAGGCCACACAGCTAGGTCATTATTAAGTGTCTGAGACTGGATTTGAACCCAGGTACTACCGACTCCAGGGCCGGTGTTTTATCCACTTTGCCACCTAGCCGCCCCATTCTGTCTCTCTTTGAAGCTAGGAGAAGCAGTGTACTAGAGGGAGACAGAGTCCTGGTTTGACATCAGAAATCACCTTGACTCTACTCCGGACCAGTGTGATCCTGGGTAACCTCTTTATGCCTCATCTGTAAAATGAGGTCACTCAGATAGTAAGCATGAGGAGAAATTTGAACTCAGACCCTCTAACTTGAAATCCAATGGTTTTCTCTTCCACCATACATGATATCTCTTTGGGATGGGGGGTAGGGTCAGTGTCAATGGCACTGTGGCACCATAGAGGAAACCAGAACTGAAACCAGGGTGAATTGTCAACAGATGACTCTCGGTTTGCCTCTTTCCCCTCCTCTGCCAACGGTCAGGAGAAACCGTTTGGTCCAGAAACTCAAGTAGGGCAGACACTTCATTATGTTGATTCCTCCACTATTCATTAGGCAGGAGATAGAGAGCACTTAGAAAGAAAAAAATGACATATGAGTGTAAGGTTTTATTATAACTAATGAAAATGATTCTGTGATAATTAGGAAGTGTTTCATCACTGGAGAATTGTGTTGAGCAATGATGGGGATGTGAGTAGTGGAGGTCTGATGGAAGGGTTCAGAGATTTTAGACCTTGGAGGGCCCTTGGACATCACTGAGTCCAATAGCTTCATTTTACACTTGAGAAAACTGATACCCAGAGACAGAGACTTACCCAGGGTCACACATCTAGCAAATAGCAATTGACATTTATTTTATGACTGAAGAGGAAAGAGAACTGGAATTGGTGTCCAGAAAGGGAATAGGGAGTGAATCTGTGATTTCTTTGGTATAGGAAAGCCTAAGGTGAGGAAATTCCCCCTATTAAAGCTCACTGACAGCCTCTCCCAATCTCCTTTAATGCCAGAGACTTCCCTTTGTTGATGATCTCCATTCTCACCTGTTCATCGCTGCTTTGTATATGATTGCTTGCCTATCCTTTCCTCCATTAGATTGTGGTCTCATTGAGGGCAGGGACTGTCTTTGAAATTTCTTTGTATCCTCTCTGCTTAGCACATAGTAGGCCCATAGATGGTTGTCTGACGTTTCTGCAGTTTATAGCCTTAGACTAAGGCATACTGAGGGATTAAGTGACTTGTCTGGGTCACACCGAAAATATGTGTCAGAGGCCAGGATTGAAAAACATGGATTTATATTCAGTTCTAGTCTCCTTCCTAGACTTCTGAGTTTGTCCGTATTCCTAGAGAGAAATGTGGAGGCTGATAAATAGAATATAACCTGTGATCGTGGGCATCTCACTTTCTATCTCCAGACTGCAGGTTTTCTTGTGCATAAACCCAGCTTCCAAGTTCCCTCCTGGCTTTCCATCTTTGGGACCATTCAGCAGGCTGCTGCCTTTACTCCCAGGCTGGGTGTCATTGGATCACCTCCTGGGCGGGTCACAAACTTGGTGAGTCTCAGTTTCTTCATCTATTAAATGACTATAATAAAAACACTTGTTCTACCTGCTCCACAGAATGATTGCCAGGAAAGGACTTCAAAGATGTGAGTTATGATTGGAGTAGAGTTCTCAGGAAGCTTCTGTTCTAACCCTGTTTGACTTCTTAAGAATTCTTAGCACAGGAAAAAATGTGTATGTGTGTGTGTGTGTGTATGTGTGTGTGTATGTGTGTAAGCAGATTATTTTTTAGAAGAACAGTAACCATAAACAAAACATATTTTAATGTGATAAAAATTTATGTGACGGGACAGAGAGAACTGACTCCAGAGCCAAGAAGAACATTTTGACTGTGTGACCCTGGGCAAGTCACTTCATTACTCAATGCCCCAGAGAACCAAGACTGTAAGTTGTGGAGCACAGTTGCAGCTCCTTCATTGGAGTGTTGTCTAGATACCTCAGTATACAGTAACTTCATAGAACTTCATCTCTCTCTACCCTCTTCTGTTCTGTTCTATCTCCTTTCTCTTATCTATCCTCCCCCTATTTCTAGCATCCATATCTTTTACTATATCTCCATCTATCTCTATGACTGTTTTGTGTATCCAACTATTTATGAATATATATGTAACTATCATTTCTCATCTGTCATCTTTTTCTGTCTTTATCTCCATCTCTATGTATCTTCAGACATAATATGCATTTGTCCATTCATCTATCTCATTTATGTATCCATCTATCTATCCATCCATCTGTCCGTCCGTCTATCTGTCAACTGTCCAAGTATCCCTTCATCCATCCACCTATGCATCCACCCATCCAGCTGTCTGTCCTTCCATCCATCCATCCATCCATCCATCCATCCATGCATACATCCATGTGTCCATCTATTCACATGTCCATATATCCACCTGTCCATCTGTAAATCATATATCCATCCTTCTGTCCATCCATGTGTCCGTCCATCCTTCCATCCATCCATCCATCCATCCATCCATCCATCCATCCATCCATCCATGCATACATCCATGTGTCCATCTATTCACATGTCCATATATCCACCTGTCCATCTGTAAGTCATATATCCATCCTTCTGTCCATCCATGTGTCCATCCATCCATCCATCCATCCATCCATGTGTCCATCTATTCACATGTCCATATATCCACCTGTCCATCTGTAAGTCATATATCCATCCTTCTGTCCATCCATGTGTCCATCCATCCATCCATCCATTCATCCATCTCCATGCCACCACAAGTTCAGTACCTATCCCTAACCATTCTTAATAAAAACCAGAGCCGTCCATTTCATAACACAACCACAGTGATTGACAGCAGCAGCATTCGAGACACTTAGGTCATTTGCCGATTACTGACCGACACTCCTAATTGACTGGTGACCTTAAGTGGATGATGTCTAATCAGTCAAGAGCATTGGATTGCTCTTTATTGTTCCATTCATCATCAAGGATGCTCTCCCCGGTTCTTCCCCAGCTCCCCTCCCTCTGGTCTTGGCTGTTTTGACTCCTCCAAAGCCTGGCAAGGAGAAGGCCTTGTGGCTCGCCAACTTCCCAAGAAAGCTCAGGCTACCTTGGGTTTGGTGAGGAGTGGCTTAATTGGCCCTGTCTGTTCTTAGCTTTAATGATTTCCATGAAAGGAGCTGAGAGATATTTGAGTTGTGTGGCTACCCAGGCCCATCAGCAGAGCTAGCTGCAGCATCCCATCTGGCTCGGGGGCTGTCAATTTGTTTCCCCTCTGCCACAAGTGTGATGCTTCGCCTCCGAGTGCCGGATCGGGGAGGGGGGGAGAAGTTTGCCTGCAGCTTTCCTTTACGACACCCTACCTTCCCCATATGGCCAAACAGACTGCGAGCTCATTAGCACAAGGAGTGTTCTGTCACGTGGGCTCGAATGGGAGCCACACAAACAGAGG
This sequence comes from Macrotis lagotis, assembly GCF_037893015.1. Classification (NCBI taxonomy): domain Eukaryota; kingdom Metazoa; phylum Chordata; class Mammalia; order Peramelemorphia; family Peramelidae; genus Macrotis; species Macrotis lagotis. Next base: position 677,851,700 of record NC_133666.1, read on the forward strand.
TAAAGGGCCAGGGAGATCACTGGAGATCACAGAGTGGATGACGGATGGGCTGGGGACAGAAATCAGAGCCAGGCCGCCTTGCTTTTAACTTCACCTGCTAGACTTGGAGAGGACCCTGGCAGGAAAACACAGAGAATGGAAGGGGAAAAGCAGAGTCCTCTCTGAGCCCGGGGACGGAGAAGTGGAGAAGGGGACACAGGCATCCAGATAGGATGCCTGGGCCAGAGCCTCTGGGTCAATACATGTAAATGTGTGCACACATGTCACATGTCATATGTGCGCAACAAAGAATCATGTGTGCACACAGATCATGTTCACAAGGGGCATGTTGGTGTGTTCATGTATACGTGCTGTACACATACATGCTTTGTGTGTGACTATGCAGCAGCACATATATGTTCATGTATATGGACTAGGTCATGTGGTGTGCATGTTTGTATCTGTGTTGCATGGCATATGGTCATGAATGTGCACATGGTTATGTAGGGGTACAGGACTATATAGGCATATGTGTCCATGGGCTGTGCAATATGGTCATGCATGTATGCATGTGTGTGGTGTGCATGTGCTCATGTGCCCATGGGCCATGCAGGTGTGTGTATTCCTCTATGCAATATGGTCATGCATATATGTGTTTATATGTGGTATGCACATGCTCATGTGCCCATGGGCCATGCAGGTGTGTTCCTCTATGCACACATGGTTGTGTGTGCATGTGTGTGTATGTGTGTGTGTGGTGTGCACATGCTCATGTGCCCATGAGCTGTGCAGGTGTGTTTATTCCTCTATACAATATGGTCACATATGTATGTATGTATGTGCCGTGCACATATTAATGTGCCCATGGGTCATGCAGGCATGTTCCTCTATGCACATATGCTCGTGTGTGTGTGTGTGTGTGTGTGTGTGTGTGTGTGGTGTGCATGTGCTCATGTGCCAATGGGCCATGCAAGTGTGTGTTTCTCCATGCAATATGGTCATGCATATGTGTGTATGTGTTGTGCACATGATCATGTACCCATGGGCTGTGCAAGTATGTGTATTCCTCTATGTATGTATATGCACACACTCACAGACCATGCATGTTCATCTGTGCACACATGATCACACGTTTTTGTGCTTGCACACGTGCTCATGTGCCCACATCTGTTTATGTAGGTCTGCATACTCACACATGTGCATGTAGACATATCTATATGTGTGTCTCTATGTGTACACACAACCTAACAATACACAGTACACATGCACGCACACATGCATGCATGCCTGAATATCTCTCTATGCAGGTAGGTGTGTCTCTCAACATCTGTGTGAGCATCCCCATCAGGCTGGGGGCTTCTTGTGGGCAGGGATGTCTTTTGCCTTTCATTGTAACCCCAGTGGCTGGCACATAGCAGGTCTTTTATAAATGTGTGCAGGCTGATCATGCCAGGGGAGGTAAATCTATCTCTACCAGGGGTTCTTAAGCCTTTCTGTTGGTTAAGAACCAGGTTGGCAGATTGGGCAGGCCCATGGACACTTCTTCAAATCTTCCTCTTCAAATAAAATGTATTAGGATTACAATGGAAATCAACTATAGTAGAAATAGTTATTAAAATTTTTTTTAGGTTTGGAGTGGGGAGGATAGGTAGGGAAAGTGACACACAGAGACAGAGATCAAGACAGAGAGAGAGAGAGAGAGAGAGAGAGAGAGAGAGAGAGAGAGAGAGAGAGAGAGAGAGAGAGAGAGAGAGAGAAGCAGAGAGATAGAGAAAGACACAGTGAGAGACAGAGAGATGAGACAGACAGAGACAGAGACAGAGAATCCTGCATGACCTGGAGTCTCAGCTTCTTCCAAGGCCCAGCTGCAGGTTCACCATCTTAGGATCTTGGGACTCCAGGCATGTGTCCAGGCCATGGGAGGCTCCTCTCTCTGGTCACTGTCATATTCTGTGATTTCATTAGTTGACTTAGGGGACTCCTGAATCAAATCTCAGCTCCATAGCTATCTATGTCATATACCTCTATAGTATCCATATAATCTCACGTTTAGATTATTGTTTGCTTTCCTTTTGCTCCTTTCTGTGTCTGCACACACAATCATACAGACAGACAGATAGACATAGAATATTAGAGACTCAGAGAAGGGTCAGAACTGGTTGGGCATGGTGCTTAGGACAGGGAATGTCAGGACTGGGAGGGGTCTTAGAAATCATCCAGGGCAGGGATTTTTTTTTTAGGTTTTTTTGCAAGGCAAATGGGGTTAAGTGGCTTGCCCAAGGCCACACAGCTAGGTAATTATTAAGTGTATGAGACCAGATTTGAACCCAGGTACTCCTGACTCCAGGGCTGGTGCTTTATCCACTGCAGCCACCTAGCCGCCCCAAGGGCAGGGATTTTTAACCATTTTTTGAGGAGTTAGGTAAAGTTGATGAACCTTTCTCGGGGTAATTACATTTTTTTAAAAATTTATTTAAGGCAATGGAGTTAAGTGACTTGCCCAAGGTCACACAGATAGGCAATTATTAGGTGTCTGAGGTCTATTTTGAACTCAGGTCCTCCTGACTCCAGGGCCAGTGCTCTATCCACTGCACCACCTAGCTGCCTCCAGAGTAATTTTTTAAATACATAAAATAAATTGTATTAAAGGTTAGCAAAAACAAAGATGTATGTTTTATTTATTTAGGGGTCGGTCCTCTGGTGAGTCTGTGAACAATAGGTTATAAACTCCTGCTCTAGCCCAATAATTTCATTTTACATTTCAGACCCAGAGAGGTCAAGAGACTTGTCCAAGGTCACACTGCCTGCATCGAGTAGCAGAATCAGGATCTAGTCTTCTGACAAAAATCCACAGTTATTTTGAAGTTGTGCCCCTGTTGGCTCTCATCTTAGGACCCTTTCCATAATGTAAACACTAACATTTTCAGCTTTAATCTATCTGGATGGCTCCTTTTAATATCCCATCCTAGCTGGTCCCATAAATTCTGCTATTTCATATTTTGTGTATTTTTAAAGATTGCTTTAACTTCAGCTCCCTTCATCATCATACCCTATGGTGCTTTTTCAGAGACTCATATGAAGTATGTTGACAATTTTCCATTTTTTGCCATTAATGTCTGTCTGTAAGATGGAATAGTGGAAAAAATCCCTGGGCTGGCAATTGAGAGACATGATTCTAGTTGTTTTTGCCAATAAGCAAAGATGAGACCTTGGTTCTCAGACCCTTTTCTAATTGTACAAAGGTGAAGACTTCATCTTTGTTTGCCTCAGTTTCTTCAACTGTAAAAATGAGGTCATGATAATACCTATCTTACAGGGCTGGTATGAGAACTAAAGTTCTCATTGTAAAGTTCTTAATACAGTATCTGGAATATAAAAAGAATTTAATAAATTCTTATTTTTTCTGTGGGCAGCTAGATGGTACAATGGATAGAGAGCAGGAACCAGAGTCAGGGAGACCTGAGTTCAAATTCAGTTACTGATACTTAGCTGGATGACCTTAGGTAAGTCACTTCACTTTGTTTGCCTCAGATTCTTCATCTGTAAAATGAACTGGAGAAGGAAATGGCAAACCACTCCAGTATCTCTGACAAGAAAACCCCAAATAAAGTCACAAAGAAGTCACTTCACCTCGTTTGCCTTGGTTTTCTCATCTGTAAAAGGAAATGGAGAAGAAAATGACAAACCACTACAGGATCTTTCCCAGGAAAACCCCAAGTGGGGTCACAAAGAGGTAGACACAACTGAACAACAATTCCTTTAGAGTTTTTCTGGACCCCGGGACCTCTGCTTGTAAAATAATAGAATCATAGATTTTTAAGCTGGTTGGGACCTTAGAGGGCTTTGAATCCACCCCCCCCCCCCCCCGTCCCCTTCATTTTATAGATTAAAAAAAAGCTGAGTCTAAGAGAGGTTAATTGACTTGGCCAGGATCACACAGCTAGTAAGTGTCTGAAGCTGGATTTGAACTAAGGTCTTCCTGACTAATTACAGCATTGCTATTTCTGAGGCAAATGAGGTTGTGTCACCCAGGATCACAGGGTTAGTGTTTGATTTGAACCCAAGATTTTCTTGACTATTCATTATACCATCTAGTTGTCTTAAACTAAGGCAGGAGGACCAATCCATGACCATTTCCAAGTACACCACTAATGGTCATATTTTTCCTTGTTTCTATGGCCTATTCTTCTCCAGGGAAGCCCCAGCTGCTTTCTCCATTTGGCCCATTGCCTTTTTGAGCCAGAGAGTGGTTGGGGGTGCAGTTGGCCAAAGAACAAACCCTCTTGGATGGGGGAGAGATTCAAAGGCAATGTGAGGGGCTCCGAAAGGCTAGATTGGCATGTGTTTTTCCTCTTAAAATGTGCGAAAATTCATTTGCTAAAGGCTCTCGTGGAATAATTTCATTTCCAAGTACTTGGAGACTCTGAGCCAATTATCTTGTGGAACTGCCTTACGGTCAGAGGACATGGGGAGGATGTTTTCCTTTGAGAATCAGTATCAGTTGTATGGAGAACCACCCCAGGGCCAAGACATGGCAAGTTCAGGCTTAGCGTTGAGTGACAGCTTGGTCCTAAAGCATTGGGGACCTTAGTCCTACTTCTGGCCCTATCCCCCCAGTTGCCCTTCCTTGTTCGCACCTCCTCAGCCCTGGCAGCTTTCGCTACTGCTATTCCATTGTGTCTGATTCTTTGTGACTTCATTTGGGGTTTCTTGGCACAGATACTAGGAGGAGTTTGCTATTTCTTTCTCCAGCTCTTTTTACAGATGAGGAAACTGAGGCAAACAAGATGAAGAAACCAAAGCAAATAAGATGAAGTGACTTCTTTGTGATTTCATTTGCAGTTTTCTTGGCATAGATGTTTGGAGTGGTTTACCATTTCCTTCTCCAGCTCTTTTTATAGAGGAGGAAACTGAGGTAAACAAGGTGAAGTGACTTCTTTATGACCTCATTTGGAGTTTTCTTGGCACAGATACTAGGAGGAGTTTGCCATTTCTTTCTCCAGCTTCTTCTGCAGATGAGGAAACTGAGGAAAACAAGGTAAAGTGACTCCTTTGTGACCTCATTTGGAGTTTTCTTGGCACAGATACTTGGGGTGGTTTGCCATTTCCTTCTCCAGCTCTTTTTACAGATGAGGAAACCGAGGTAAATAAGGTGAAGTGACACACACAGTCAGCTGGATTTGAATTCAAGTCTTCCTGACTCCAGGTCTGGATCTGTCCACAGCACCACCTACATGTCCATATTTTGATCCTCAACAATAATCATGAGGATTAACACTCAGAAAAGACTTTTAAGGTTTGCAGAACTTTTAAATTGGGTATCTCATGTGAACCTGCTTGAGTCCTAGGAGCTAGGTGTTTCCATGAAATGAGATTCTGTAAGTAAGCTTTGCAAATCTTAGCTCTGTTTATCTCCCATATAAAAGAGAAGGAAATTGAGGCTTGGAGAGATATGTGGACCAGGAGAATCTGGACCTTGTTACAAAATCCAATTTTGATGTCTATTTGTGTGATCTTGGATAATTCCCTCTATATTCCAGGGCCTCAGTTTCCTTATCTGAAAAAGTAAGGGAATAGGGTGAGACGACCCAAAGATCACTTCTGGCTTTGGATCTAGATCCTAGGACATGAACAGGGTGACTTAATTGGGAAGTGTCAGAGGCAAGCATCTATCCAAGCTTTTCTGACCTCCCCATCCCCCTCTACCCACATTAGCAGCAATCCCATGGGATCTCTTAGCACCAACTTCATTTGTTCACCCAATGGGTCCTTCATTTTAAGTGAAGAAAAAATCAGAGATAATCTACATTCAATTTTATGGGTTTTTGGTGTCTCTTACTCCCATTTCTTTACATTCTTTCCATCTTGGTCTTCCTCCCCCCTCCCTTTTTAGGAAATGTCTTAGATTTTCTCACTGGGACGTAATGGTTAAATTGCTAACAGCTGATTAAATAACACAATTCTAAGCCATAATCCTGAGCCTTCAGGAACTAAGGAAGAGAGAGAAATGTGCCCTGACCTGCTTAACCCTGTCTGACCTCCCTGCTATCTAACCTGACCCACCCTCACTCCTTTTTCTCCCCCCCCTTCTCCCCCCCTCTGCTTTTTCTTAATTACAATCTTCTAGAGAAGAGAGGTAAGGGGAACATAGGGGCCAGGAGGCTGGCAGGGGTAGAGGCCCAGGGGAAGGCATCTCCCCTACATGTGCCCCCAATGTCTTTTTCAAGGCAGCATTTCCTGGGTTGAACCTCCTCCACGGTGGATTTCCAACTTTCAAACATCAGTGGAATGTTCCCTCCCCACACACCATTGCTCCGGCTCATTCTCTCTACATTCCGGACACTCTGAGCAGACTTGGGAGCCGCCCCCCTCCCAACCTGGGGAGCAAAGAGCAGATAGGGTAGATAACAAATTCCACTGCTCTCCCCCCACCAGTTTCCTCCCCCTTTTTCTTCCCCTCCCCAAGGCATTTCATTCTGGAGATCACAGAGCCTGGGAAAAATTCCCGGGGCTCACATATGGTCCTCTCTTTAAGCAAAAGAAGACGGGAATGCAGAAGGCAAGAAGGTGGAGTCTGGTACTTTCTAATTGATGGAGGTTCTGGAACCAAAATGGTGGTCAGGGAAAGATTTAATGGAAGGAATCCCAGAATTCCACAATTTCAGACCTGGAAGGGACTTCAAGGCCTCCTGGCCGTCCTATACTCATATATAAGAATTCCCCACTATGCCATCCCTTATAACAAGGCATAATGATGTTTTTTGGTACAGTTGTATCTGATTCTTCATGACCTCTTTTGGGATTTTCTTGCCAAAAATACTGGAGTGGTTTGCCATTTCTTTCTCCAGTTCATTTGATAGATGAGGAAAGTGAGGTGAATAAAGTGACTTGTCCAGGGTCACACAGCTAATATGTGGCTGAAGCTGGCTTTGAATCAGGTTTTTCCTGACTCCAGGCCCAGAACACTACCCCTAGGCCACCTAGCTGCCCTGACAACTGACCATCCAGTCTCAATTCAACAAGTGTAAGTATATGTTAGATACTGGAGGATACACAGAAAAAGATAAAGGAGCCATTAATTGATTCAGGTATCCCATTGTATTTTGTAACAACTCTCATATTAGGCGGTATTTTCCTGAAGTCCCTCCCCAATTTGCTTTTCTGCCATATTCACTCATTGTTCTTATTTCTGTTCTCCAGGACAAACCAGAAGAAATCTATTTCTCTGCCATGTACTTTGAAAATTTGAATATAGTTCGATGCTCTCTAAGACTTCCCTTCTTCAACTTCAGCTTCTATGTCATGAACTAGGTCTTCATCGTCCTCAATGCCCTTCTTGGAAATTCCCTAGCTGATTGGTAGTGTTCTTAAAATGTAGCACCCAGAACCAAACAATACTCAAATGGGGTATGACCAGGGCAACATAATCCTAATAACTGCAATAAGAAGGAGAGTTCATATTTCCAAATTAACTTCTTTGAGATTTACCAAATTCATTATAGACATTTTCTCATTTAAGTATAAGAGAAGCAGTATATTGTGGTGGATAGAGAGGTGTCCTTCATTTCAGGAAGGCCTGGGTTCAAGTATCTCTCTGACCCATACCGTGTGAACCTGGGCAAGTCCCTTCATCTCTCAGTGAGAGACGGTAGTCAAGTCTTTTAAGACTACAAGTTGCAAGGGCAGCTAGGTGGCATAGTGGAAAAAGCACGGGCCCTGGAGTCAGGAGTGCCTGGGTTCAAATCCAGACTCAGACGCTTAATAATGACCCAGCTGTGTGGCCTTGGGCAAGCCACTTAACCCCATTGCCTTGCCAAAAAAAAAAAAAAGACTACAAGTTGCAGAGGAGAGGATGACTTGCACTCATGGAGGAAGTTTTTTTGCTTGGGAGTTTGTGAGAGCAATGAATTGAGGGTCCGGTCTTTATCTCCATTTGAGTCTAATAGGACTACCATTTACTTAGACTAATATGACTCAAGATGGCATTAATTCATTTGACTTCCAGGGGTGGTGAGTCCTGGCAATAGGCAACCCTCATAGATCATAGAGAAAGAACTCTTCCCACTCTGGCTTATTTTAATGACAGAGAAGAATTCTTGTGGGATGAAGAGGTTGTTGGCATTAGGCACAAGGGAATGTGGCTGCCCATTCAATTAGACTTCTCTTTGAAGTCTTCTTCTCCAACTATTTAAAGAATAACTGGTATAAAAGAGGAAGTTGATTTCAGTAGGGAGGTTCTAGGGGATGTTTGGTGGGAAGATTTACAGCAAGAAGAGTATTGACAGAGATCTCTGCTTTCTATAGAGGGTAACTTGTTGCCAAAGATGACAGTGAAGAGAAATGAGGTTAGTTGACTTGGCTTGGTGGTGTAGAACTGGGGGGGGCTCAGTATGAATCGGCAGAATGTGGTAACCTGAAAAACCACCGCGATATTGTAGAATGTTCAGGAATACTAGGGGGTAATAGTTGAGCTGCCCTCTCCCCCTCTCCCTTGGCCAGACCATGCCTGGGCTATTGTGTTCAGTTCTGGACCCCAAGGTTTAAACTGAAGGGGAATCAGAAAGGGTCAATTAAGTTGGCAAAGGATTTTGAGTTCGTGCCTCAAGGAAAGCCTAGGCCTAGAGAAGACACAGGGAAAGCAAGATGGTGATCTTTAAGCTTTTGGGGAAGCTGTCAAATGGAAGAAGCATTGGCTTTGTTCTCTTTGGCTTCAGAAGGCAGACCTAGGAGCAAAAGGGTAGAAACTCAATGTCAGAAAAACCCTCCTACCCAATGGAATATTCTGAAAATGGAGAGGCCTGCCCTAGGAGATGGTGGGTTCTTCCTTATTGGAGGACCCTCTGCTTCCCCTTCCCAAGCTGAGACATTTTATATTCTGAGTCCTTAAGTCCTAACTTTTTATAGTCTAAGGGCTCTTTCTATATAGAAATAGATATAAATAGTACTTTTTCCAATTACATGCAAAGATAATTTTCAACATTCATTTTTGTAAGATTTTGAGTTTCAAATTTCCTCTCCCTCCCTCCTCTCTCTCCCCAAAGACAATAAGCAATCTTATATATATTATATACAATCATGTCAAACATATTTTTTACTCTAGTCATGTTGTGAAAGAAGAATCAGAATAAAAGGGAAAAAACAGGAGAAAATAAAAAAACAAAAAAGTGATCTCCATCTAGAATCCAAACTTCTTTATTGGGATGTGAAAGGCATTGTCCATCAGGAGTCTTTTAGAATTGTCTTTGATCACTGTTTTGGTGAGAAAAGCTAAGTCTGTCGTAGTTGATCATCACACATGCTGCTTATTGTTCTCCTGGTTCTGCTAGCTTCACTTAGCATCAGTTCATGTAAATCTTTCCAGGTTTTTCTGAAATTCATCTAAGGCTCTTTCTAATTATCATTTTGAATTCTAAGGGCCTTCCAAGTTCTAACATTCCCTGTTCTAAGACCCCTTTCCTCTCTGACATTCCTTGTTCTAAGGTCCCTCCCAGTTCTGACATTTCCTTTTCTAAAGTTCCTCTCAGCCCTGACATTCTATGTTTTAGGGACCCTCCCAACTCTAACAGTTTCTGTTTTAATGGCCTCTACAGAAATTGAGGATATGATGAATTTTCTGGCAGATGGAGAGTAATATGACCTTGACACTTTCTTCCTTGTATCTAACTGATGCTGGGAGACCTTTTTGTGGGAGAGTCAAACTAGTTCCCCCAAACCTTAGCCCTGGAAAATAGTATCATTCATTTGGGGGGCCACAATGGCAGGGGACATTCTGGATCAACTAAGATTGAGAATCAGATGGAGCTGCCACCTTCTGGCTCTAAGCACAGGGCTCAGACAGAGGTGAATTAGTTCCCGATGTACATGTGGGTAGAATAAGACTGGGAAGAGGAGCAGCAGATCAAAGGTTGCCACACC